>NW_026519001.1:0-268000 GCF_947347685.1 Pleuronectes platessa
AATATTTGGGTCTCTCTCTGAGTAATTCAAAAGGAAACATTCCTATGATCCTCTTTAAAGGAAACACTCCTATGCTTATCTCCAAAGGATCCTTGTTTCCTGTTCTTACCCATGTTGCCTATGGTTATCTCCAAAGGAATCAAAGGAAACATATGTATATCAGTTTCCTGTGTTTAGATCTCTTTCTTAGTCACATTTCACTGACCCTGGCCACCAAGGAGTGACCAAGCACCAGCACCGGCCGTGCCCGGGGACCCACACTTAAGCCCCCGTCCTGAGTGTTATCACCCATGGGCCTGGGTTAAAGAGCCTCGCGCTCTTGTTTCTCCATTCCACACTTAGTCAGATTTCGCTGACCCGGGCCTCCCAGGAGAGACCAAGCACCAGCACCGGCCATGCCGGGAGACCCACACTTAAGCCCCCGTCCTGAGTGTTATCACCCATGGGCCTGGTTTAAGAGCCTCGTGCTCTTGGTTCTCCATTCCACACTTAGTTAGATTTCGCTGACCCGGGCCTCCAAGGAGAGACCAAGCACCAGCACCGGCCATGCCCGGAGACCCACACTTAAGCCCCCGTCCTGAGTGTTATCAACCATGGGCCTGGTTTAAGAGCCTCGTGCTCTTGGTTCTCCATTCCACACTTATTCAGATTTCGCTGACCCGGGCCTCCAAGGAGAGACCAAGCACCAGCACTGGCTGTTCCCGGAGACCCACACTTAAGCCCCCGTCCTGAATGTTATCACCCATGGGCCTGGGTTAAAGAGCCTCGCGCCCTTGGTCTTCCATTCCACACTTAGTCACTTTTCGCTGACCCGGGCATACATTAAGAGACCCAGTACCAGCACCGGCCGTGCCTTGAGACCCACACTTAAGCCTCCGTCCTGAGTGTTATCACCCATGGGCCTGGGTTAAAGAGCCTCGCGCCCTTGGTTCTCCATTCCACACTTAGTGCCGATTTCGCTGACCCAGGCCTCCATGGAGAGACCCAGCACCAGCACTGGCTGTGCCCGAAGACCCACACTTAAGCACCCGTCCTGAATGTTATCACCCATGGGCCTGGGTTAAAGAGCCTTGCGCCCTTGGTCTTCCATTCCACACTTAGTCACTTTTCGCTGACCCGGGCATACATTAAGAGACCCAGTACCAGCACCGGCCGTGCCCTGAGACCCACACTTAAGCCCCCGTCCTGAGTGTTATCACCCATGGGCCTTGGTTAAAGAGCCTCGTGCCCTTGGTTCTCCATTCCACACTTAGTCCGATTTCGCTGACCCAGGCCTCCATGGAGAGACCCAGCACCAGCACCGGCTGTGCCCAGAGACCCACACTTAAGCCCCCGTCCTGAATGTTATCACCCATGGGCCTTGGTTAAAGAGCCTCGCGCCTTTGGTTCTCCATTCCAAACTTAGTCCGATTTCGCTGACCCAGGCCTCTATGGAGAGACCCAGCACCAGCACCGGCCGTTCCCGGGGACCCACACTTAGGCCCCCGTCCTGAGTGCTGAAAATGCCTAGAAATGTTCCACTCTTTGTGTCAGGGAAAAATACATTACATGGGACATTTGTAGGCGCTTTATATTATAGCAAAAATGCCTAGAAATGTCCCAACCAATCAGAATGAGCCGGACGCTTCTAGGCACTTATCATTGAGGCAAAATGCCTGGAAATGTCCCACACCTTTGGTGTTAGGGTAATACAATACATGGGACACTTGTAGGCACTTTACATTACAGCAAAATGCCTAGAAATGTCCCACACTAGGGGTTACGGAAGTGCAATATTTGGGTCTCTCTCTGAGTAATTCAAAAGGAAACATTCCTATGATCCTCTTTAAAGGAAACACTCCTATGCTTATCTCCAAAGGATCCTTGGTTCCTGTTCTTACCCATATTGCCTATGGTTATCTCCAAAGGAATCAAAGGAAACATATGTATATCAGTTTCCTGTGTTTAGATCTCTTTCTTAGTCACATTTCACTGACCCTGGCCACCAAGGAGTGACCAAGCACCAGCACCGGCCGTGCCCGGGGACCCACACTTAAGCCCCCGTCCTGAGTGTTATCACCCATGGGCCTGGGTTAAAGAGCCTCGCGCTCTTGTTTGTCCATTCCACACTTAGTCAGATTTCGCTGACCCGGGCCTCCAAGGAGAGACCAAGCACCAGCACCGGCCATGCCCGGAGACCCACACTTAAGCCCCCGTCCTGAGTGTTATCACCCATGGGCCTTGGTTAAAGAGCCTCGCGCCCTTGGTTCTCCATTCCACACTTAGTCCGATTTCGCTGACCCAGGCCTCCATGGAGAGACCCAGCACCAGCACTGGCTGTGCCCGGAGACCCACACTTAAGCCCCCGTCCTGAATGTTATCACCCATGGGCCTGGGTTAAAGAGCCTCGCGCCCTTGGTCTTCCATTCCACACTTAGTCACTTTTCGCTGACCCGGGCATACATTAAGAGACCCAGTACCAGCACCGGCCGTGCCCTGAGACCCACACTTAAGCCCCCGTCCTGAGTGTTATCACCCATGGGCCTTGGTTAAAGAGCCTCGCGCCCTTGGTTCTCCATTCCACACTTAGTCCGATTTCGCTGACCCAGGCCTCCATGGAGAGACCCAGCACCAGCACCGGCTGTGCCCAGAGACCCACACTTAAGCCCCCGTCCTGAATGTTATCACCCATGGGCCTTGGTTAAAGAGCCTCGCGCCTTTGGTTCTCCATTCCACACTTAGTCCGATTTCGCTGACCCAGGCCTCTATGGAGAGACCCAGCACCAGCACCGGCCGTTCCCGGGGACCCACACTTAGGCCCCCGTCCTGAGTGCTGAAAATGCCTAGAAATGTCTCACTCTTTGTGTTAGGGAAAGATACAATACTTGAGACACTTCTAGGCGCTTTACATTATAGCAAAAATGCCTGGAAATGTCCCACACTTTTTCATGGGGAAAAATACAAAACATGGGAGAAAAAACCTCCAAATATTGCTGAGTCCGGGGACCCACTCTAAAGCCAACACCCTGAGTGCTGAAAATGCCTAGAAATGTTCCACTCTTTGTGTCAGGGAAAAATACAATACATGGGACATTTGTAGGCGCTTTATATTATAGCAAAAATGCCTAGAAATGTCCCAACCAATCAGAATGAGCCGGACGCTTCTAGGCACTTATCATTGAGGCAAAATGCCTGGAAATGTCCCACACCTTTGGTGTTAGGGTAATACAATACATGGGACACTTGTAGGCACTTTAAATTACAGCAAAATGCCTAGAAATGTCCCACACTAGGGGTTAAGGAAGCGCAATATTTGGGTCTCTCTCTGAGTAATTCAAAAGGAAACATTCCTATGATCCTCTTTAAAGGAAACACTCCTATGCTTATCTCCAAAGGATCCTTGTTTCCTGTTCTTACCCATGTTGCCTATGGTTATCTCCAAAGGAATCAAAGGAAACATATGTATATCAGTTTCCTGTGTTTAGATCTCTTTCTTAGTCACATTTCACTGACCCTGGCCACCAAGGAGTGACCAAGCACCAGCACCGGCCGTGCCCGGGGACCCACACTTAAGCCCCCGTCCTGAGTGTTATCACCCATGGGCCTGGGTTAAAGAGCCTCGCGCTCTTGTTTCTCCATTCCACACTTAGTCAGATTTCGCTGACCCGGGCCTCCCAGGAGAGACCAAGCACCAGCACCGGCCATGCCGGGAGACCCACACTTAAGCCCCCGTCCTGAGTGTTATCACCCATGGGCCTGGTTTAAGAGCCTCGTGCTCTTGGTTGTCCATTCCACACTTAGTTAGATTTCGCTAACCCGGGCCTCCAAGGAGAGACCAAGCACCAGCACCGGCCATGCCCGGAGACCCACACTTAAGCCCCCGTCCTGAGTGTTATCAACCATGGGCCTGGTTTAAGAGCCTCGTGCTCTTGGTTCTCCATTCCACACTTAGTCACTTTTCGCTGACCCGGGCCTCCAAGGAGAGACCAAGCACCAGCACTGGCTGTTCCCGGAGACCCACACTTAAGCCCCCGTCCTGAGTGTTATCACCCATGGGCCTTGGTTAAAGAGCCTCGTGCCCTTGGTTCTCCATTCCACACTTAGTCCGATTTCGCTGACCCAGGCCTCCATGGAGAGACCCAGCACAAGCACCGGCTGTGCCCAGAGACCCACACTTAAGCCCCCGTCCTGAATGTTATCACCCATGGGCCTTGGTTAAAGAGCCTCGCGCCTTTGGTTCTCCATTCCACACTTAGTCCGATTTCGCTGACCCAGGCCTCCATGGAGAGACCCAGCACCAGCACCGGCCGTTCCCGGGGACCCACACTTAGGCCCCCGTCCTGAGTGCTGAAAATGCCTAGAAATGTTCCACTCTTTGTGTCAGGGAAAAATACATTACATGGGACATTTGTAGGCGCTTTATATTATAGCAAAAATGCCTAGAAATGTCCCAACCAATCAGAATGAGCCGGACGCTTCTAGGCACTTATCATTGAGGCAAAATGCCTGGAAATGTCCCACACCTTTGGTGTTAGGGTAATACAATACATGGGACACTTGTAGGCACTTTACATTACAGCAAAATGCCTAGAAATGTCCCACACTAGGGGTTACGGAAGTGCAATATTTGGGTCTCTCTCTGAGTAATTCAAAAGGAAACATTCCTATGATCCTCTTTAAAGGAAACACTCCTATGCTTATCTCCAAAGGATCCTTGTTTCCTGTTCTTACCCATGTTGCCTATGGTTATCTCCAAGGGAATCAAAGGAAACATATGTATATCAGTTTCCTGTGTTTAGATCTCTTTCTTAGTCACATTTCACTGACCCTGGCCACCAAGGAGTGACCAAGCACCAGCACCGGCCATGCCCGGGGACCCACACTTAAGCCCCCGTCCTGAATGTTATCACCCATGGGCCTGGGTTAAAGAGCCTCGTTCTCTTGGTTCTCCATTCCACACTTAGTCAGATTTCGCTGACCCGGGCCTCCAAGGAGAGACCAAGCACCAGCACCGGCCATGCCCGGAGACCCACACTTAAGCCCCCGTCCTGAGTGTTATCACCCATGGGCCTTGGTTAAAGAGCCTCGCGCCCTTGGTTCTCCATTCCACACTTAGTCCGATTTCGCTGACCCAGGCCTCCATGGAGAGACCCAGCACCAGCACTGGCTGTGCCCGGAGACCCACACTTAAGCCCCCGTCCTGAATGTTATCACCCATGGGCCTGGGTTAAAGAGCCTCGCGCCCTTGGTCTTCCATTCCACACTTAGTCACTTTTCGCTGACCCGGGCATACATTAAGAGACCCAGTACCAGCACCGGCCGTGCCCTGAGACCCACACTTAAGCCCCCGTCCTGAGTGTTATCACCCATGGGCCTTGGTTAAAGAGCCTCGCGCCCTTGGTTCTCCATTCCACACTTAGTCCGATTTCGCTGACCCAGGCCTCCATGGAGAGACCCAGCACCAGCACCGGCTGTGCCCAGAGACCCACACTTAAGCCCCCGTCCTGAATGTTATCACCCATGGGCCTTGGTTAAAGAGCCTCGCGCCTTTGGTTCTCCATTCCACACTTAGTCCGATTTCGCTGACCCAGGCCTCTATGGAGAGACCCAGCACCAGCACCGGCCGTTCCCGGGGACCCACACTTAGGCCCCCGTCCTGAGTGCTGAAAATGCCTAGAAATGTCTCACTCTTTGTGTTAGGGAAAGATACAATACTTGAGACACTTCTAGGCGCTTTACATTATAGCAAAAATGCCTGGAAATGTCCCACACTTTTTCATGGGGAAAAATACAAAACATGGGAGAAAAAACCTCCAAATATTGCTGAGTCCGGGGACCCACTCTAAAGCCAACACCCTGAGTGCTGAAAATGCCTAGAAATGTTCCACTCTTTGTGTCAGGGAAAAATACAATACATGGGACATTTGTAGGCGCTTTATATTATAGCAAAAATGCCTAGAAATGTCCCAACCAATCAGAATGAGCCGGACGCTTCTAGGCACTTATCATTGAGGCAAAATGCCTGGAAATGTCCCACACCTTTGGTGTTAGGGTAATACAATACATGGGACACTTGTAGGCACTTTAAATTACAGCAAAATGCCTAGAAATGTCCCACACTAGGGGTTAAGGAAGCGCAATATTTGGGTCTCTCTCTGAGTAATTCAAAAGGAAACATTCCTATGATCCTCTTTAAAGGAAACACTCCTATGCTTATCTCCAAAGGATCCTTGTTTCCTGTTCTTACCCATGTTGCCTATGGTTATCTCCAAAGGAATCAAAGGAAACATATGTATATCAGTTTCCTGTGTTTAGATCTCTTTCTTAGTCACATTTCACTGACCCTGGCCACCAAGGAGTGACCAAGCACCAGCACCGGCCGTGCCCGGGGACCCACACTTAAGCCCCCGTCCTGAGTGTTATCACCCATGGGCCTGGGTTAAAGAGCCTCGCGCTCTTGTTTCTCCATTCCACACTTAGTCAGATTTCGCTGACCCGGGCCTCCCAGGAGAGACCAAGCACCAGCACCGGCCATGCCGGGAGACCCACACTTAAGCCCCCGTCCTGAGTGTTATCACCCATGGGCCTGGTTTAAGAGCCTCGTGCTCTTGGTTCTCCATTCCACACTTAGTTAGATTTCGCTAACCCGGGCCTCCAAGGAGAGACCAAGCACCAGCACCGGCCATGCCCGGAGACCCACACTTAAGCCCCCGTCCTGAGTGTTATCAACCATGGGCCTGGTTTAAGAGCCTCGTGCTCTTGGTTCTCCATTCCACACTTATTCAGATTTCGCTGACCCGGGCCTCCAAGGAGAGACCAAGCACCAGCACTGGCTGTTCCCGGAGACCCACACTTAAGCCCCCGTCCTGAATGTTATCACCCATGGGCCTGGGTTAAAGAGCCTCGCGCCCTTGGTCTTCCATTCCACACTTAGTCACTTTTCGCTGACCCGGGCATACATTAAGAGACCCAGTACCAGCACCGGCCGTGCCTTGAGACCCACACTTAAGCCTCCGTCCTGAGTGTTATCACCCATGGGCCTGGGTTAAAGAGCCTCGCGCCCTTGGTTCTCCATTCCACACTTAGTGCCGATTTCGCTGACCCAGGCCTCCATGGAGAGACCCAGCACCAGCACTGGCTGTGCCCGGAGACCCACACTTAAGCCCCCGTCCTGAATGTTATCACCCATGGGCCTGGGTTAAAGAGCCTTGCGCCCTTGGTCTTCCATTCCACACTTAGTCACTTTTCGCTGACCCGGGCATACATTAAGAGACCCAGTACCAGCACCGGCCGTGCCCTGAGACCCACACTTAAGCCCCCGTCCTGAGTGTTATCACCCATGGGCCTTGGTTAAAGAGCCTCGTGCCCTTGGTTCTCCATTCCACACTTAGTCCGATTTCGCTGACCCAGGCCTCCATGGAGAGACCCAGCACCAGCACCGGCTGTGCCCAGAGACCCACACTTAAGCCCCCGTCCTGAATGTTATCACCCATGGGCCTTGGTTAAAGAGCCTCGCGCCTTTGGTTCTCCATTCCACACTTAGTCCGATTTCGCTGACCCAGGCCTCTATGGAGAGACCCAGCACCAGCACCGGCCGTTCCCGGGGACCCACACTTAGGCCCCCGTCCTGAGTGCTGAAAATGCCTAGAAATGTTCCACTCTTTGTGTCAGGGAAAAATACATTACATGGGACATTTGTAGGCGCTTTATATTATAGCAAAAATGCCTAGAAATGTCCCAACCAATCAGAATGAGCCGGACGCTTCTAGGCACTTATCATTGAGGCAAAATGCCTGGAAATGTCCCACACCTTTGGTGTTAGGGTAATACAATACATGGGACACTTGTAGGCACTTTACATTACAGCAAAATGCCTAGAAATGTCCCACACTAGGGGTTACGGAAGTGCAATATTTGGGTCTCTCTCTGAGTAATTCAAAAGGAAACATTCCTATGATCCTCTTTAAAGGAAACACTCCTATGCTTATCTCCAAAGGATCCTTGGTTCCTGTTCTTACCCATATTGCCTATGGTTATCTCCAAAGGAATCAAAGGAAACATATGTATATCAGTTTCCTGTGTTTAGATCTCTTTCTTAGTCACATTTCACTGACCCTGGCCACCAAGGAGTGACCAAGCACCAGCACCGGCCGTGCCCGGGGACCCACACTTAAGCCCCCGTCCTGAGTGTTATCACCCATGGGCCTGGGTTAAAGAGCCTCGCGCTCTTGTTTGTCCATTCCACACTTAGTCAGATTTCGCTGACCCGGGCCTCCAAGGAGAGACCAAGCACCAGCACCGGCCATGCCCGGAGACCCACACTTAAGCCCCCGTCCTGAGTGTTATCACCCATGGGCCTTGGTTAAAGAGCCTCGCGCCCTTGGTTCTCCATTCCACACTTAGTCCGATTTCGCTGACCCAGGCCTCCATGGAGAGACCCAGCACCAGCACTGGCTGTGCCCGGAGACCCACACTTAAGCCCCCGTCCTGAATGTTATCACCCATGGGCCTGGGTTAAAGAGCCTCGCGCCCTTGGTCTTCCATTCCACACTTAGTCACTTTTCGCTGACCCGGGCATACATTAAGAGACCCAGTACCAGCACCGGCCGTGCCCTGAGACCCACACTTAAGCCCCCATCCTGAGTGTTATCACCCATGGGCCTTGGTTAAAGAGCCTCGCGCCCTTGGTTCTCCATTCCACACTTAGTCCGATTTCGCTGACCCAGGCCTCCATGGAGAGACCCAGCACCAGCACCGGCTGTGCCCAGAGACCCACACTTAAGCCCCCGTCCTGAATGTTATCACCCATGGGCCTTGGTTAAAGAGCCTCGCGCCTTTGGTTCTCCATTCCACACTTAGTCCGATTTCGCTGACCCAGGCCTCTATGGAGAGACCCATCACCAGCACCGGCCGTTCCCGGGGACCCACACTTAGGCCCCCGTCCTGAGTGCTGAAAATGCCTAGAAATGTCTCACTCTTTGTGTTAGGGAAAGATACAATACTTGAGACACTTCTAGGCGCTTTACATTATAGCAAAAATGCCTGGAAATGTCCCACACTTTTTCATGGGGAAAAATACAAAACATGGGAGAAAAAACCTCCAAATATTGCTGAGTCCGGGGACCCACTCTAAAGCCAACACCCTGAGTGCTGAAAATGCCTAGAAATGTTCCACTCTTTGTGTCAGGGAAAAATACAATACATGGGACATTTGTAGGCGCTTTATATTATAGCAAAAATGCCTAGAAATGTCCCAACCAATCAGAATGAGCCGGACGCTTCTAGGCACTTATCATTGAGGCAAAATGCCTGGAAATGTCCCACACCTTTGGTGTTAGGGTAATACAATACATGGGACACTTGTAGGCACTTTAAATTACAGCAAAATGCCTAGAAATGTCCCACACTAGGGGTTAAGGAAGCGCAATATTTGGGTCTCTCTCTGAGTAATTCAAAAGGAAACATTCCTATGATCCTCTTTAAAGGAAACACTCCTATGCTTATCTCCAAAGGATCCTTGTTTCCTGTTCTTACCCATGTTGCCTATGGTTATCTCCAAAGGAATCAAAGGAAACATATGTATATCAGTTTCCTGTGTTTAGATCTCTTTCTTAGTCACATTTCACTGACCCTGGCCACCAAGGAGAGACCAAGCACCAGCACCGGCCATGCCGGGAGACCCACACTTAAGCCCCCGTCCTGAGTGTTATCACCCATGGGCCTGGTTTAAGAGCCTCGTGCTCTTGGTTCTCCATTCCACACTTAGTTAGATTTCGCTAACCCGGGCCTCCAAGGAGAGACCAAGCACCAGCACCGGCCATGCCCGGAGACCCACACTTAAGCCCCCGTCCTGAGTGTTATCAACCATGGGCCTGGTTTAAGAGCCTCGTGCTCTTGGTTCTCCATTCCACACTTAGTCACTTTTCGCTGACCCGGGCCTCCAAGGAGAGACCAAGCACCAGCACTGGCTGTTCCCGGAGACCCACACTTAAGCCCCCGTCCTGAATGTTATCACCCATGGGCCTGGGTTAAAGAGCCTCGCGCCCTTGGTCTTCCATTCCACACTTAGTCACTTTTCGCTGACCCGGGCATACATTAAGAGACCCAGTACCAGCACCGGCCGTGCCTTGAGACCCACACTTAAGCCTCCGTCCTGAGTGTTATCACCCATGGGCCTGGGTTAAAGAGCCTCGCGCCCTTGGTTCTCCATTCCACACTTAGTGCCGATTTCGCTGACCCAGGCCTCCATGGAGAGACCCAGCACCAGCACTGGCTGTGCCCGGAGACCCACACTTAAGCCCCCGTCCTGAATGTTATCACCCATGGGCCTGGGTTAAAGAGCCTCGCGCCCTTGGTCTTCCATTCCACACTTAGTCACTTTTCGCTGACCCGGGCATACATTAAGAGACCCAGTACCAGCACCGGCCGTGCCCTGAGACCCACACTTAAGCCCCCGTCCTGAGTGTTATCACCCATGGGCCTTGGTTAAAGAGCCTCGTGCCCTTGGTTCTCCATTCCACACTTAGTCCGATTTCGCTGACCCAGGCCTCCATGGAGAGACCCAGCACCAGCACCGGCTGTGCCCAGAGACCCACACTTAAGCCCCCGTCCTGAATGTTATCACCCATGGGCCTTGGTTAAAGAGCCTCGCGCCTTTGGTTCTCCATTCCACACTTAGTCCGATTTCGCTGACCCAGGCCTCCATGGAGAGACCCAGCACCAGCACCGGCCGTTCCCG
Source organism: Pleuronectes platessa (assembly GCF_947347685.1). NCBI lineage: Eukaryota > Metazoa > Chordata > Actinopteri > Pleuronectiformes > Pleuronectidae > Pleuronectes > Pleuronectes platessa. The sequence continues at coordinate 10,718 of NW_026519001.1, forward strand.
GGGACCCACACTTAGGCCCCCGTCCTGAGTGCTGAAAATGCCTAGAAATGTTCCACTCTTTGTGTCAGGGAAAAATACATTACATGGGACATTTGTAGGCGCTTTATATTATAGCAAAAATGCCTAGAAATGTCCCAACCAATCAGAATGAGCCGGACGCTTCTAGGCACTTATCATTGAGGCAAAATGCCTGGAAATGTCCCACACCTTTGGTGTTAGGGTAATACAATACATGGGACACTTGTAGGCACTTTACATTACAGCAAAATGCCTAGAAATGTCCCACACTAGGGGTTACGGAAGTGCAATATTTGGGTCTCTCTCTGAGTAATTCAAAAGGAAACATTCCTATGATCCTCTTTAAAGGAAACACTCCTATGCTTATCTCCAAAGGATCCTTGTTTCCTGTTCTTACCCATGTTGCCTATGGTTATCTCCAAGGGAATCAAAGGAAACATATGTATATCAGTTTCCTGTGTTTAGATCTCTTTCTTAGTCACATTTCACTGACCCTGGCCACCAAGGAGTGACCAAGCACCAGCACCGGCCATGCCCGGGGACCCACACTTAAGCCCCCGTCCTGAGTGTTATCACCCATGGGCCTGGGTTAAAGAGCCTCGTTCTCTTGGTTCTCCATTCCACACTTAGTCAGATTTCGCTGACCCGGGCCTCCAAGGAGAGACCAAGCACCAGCACCGGCCATGCCCGGAGACCCACACTTAAGCCCCCGTCCTGAGTGTTATCACCCATGGGCCTTGGTTAAAGAGCCTCGCGCCCTTGGTTCTCCATTCCACACTTAGTCCGATTTCGCTGACCCAGGCCTCCATGGAGAGACCCAGCACCAGCACTGGCTGTGCCCGGAGACCCACACTTAAGCCCCCGTCCTGAATGTTATCACCCATGGGCCTGGGTTAAAGAGCCTCGCGCCCTTGGTCTTCCATTCCACACTTAGTCACTTTTCGCTGACCCGGGCATACATTAAGAGACCCAGTACCAGCACCGGCCGTGCCCTGAGACCCACACTTAAGCCCCCGTCCTGAGTGTTATCACCCATGGGCCTTGGTTAAAGAGCCTCGCGCCCTTGGTTCTCCATTCCACACTTAGTCCGATTTCGCTGACCCAGGCCTCCATGGAGAGACCCAGCACCAGCACCGGCTGTGCCCAGAGACCCACACTTAAGCCCCCGTCCTGAATGTTATCACCCATGGGCCTTGGTTAAAGAGCCTCGCGCCTTTGGTTCTCCATTCCACACTTAGTCCGATTTCGCTGACCCAGGCCTCTATGGAGAGACCCAGCACCAGCACCGGCCGTTCCCGGGGACCCACACTTAGGCCCCCGTCCTGAGTGCTGAAAATGCCTAGAAATGTCTCACTCTTTGTGTTAGGGAAAGATACAATACTTGAGACACTTCTAGGCGCTTTACATTATAGCAAAAATGCCTAGAAATGTCCCACACTTTTTCATGGGGAAAAATACAAAACATGGGAGAAAAAACCTCCAAATATTGCTGAGTCCGGGGACCCACTCTAAAGCCAACACCCTGAGTGCTGAAAATGCCTAGAAATGTTCCACTCTTTGTGTCAGGGAAAAATACAATACATGGGACATTTGTAGGCGCTTTATATTATAGCAAAAATGCCTAGAAATGTCCCAACCAATCAGAATGAGCCGGACGCTTCTAGGCACTTATCATTGAGGCAAAATGCCTGGAAATGTCCCACACCTTTGGTGTTAGGGTAATACAATACATGGGACACTTGTAGGCACTTTAAATTACAGCAAAATGCCTAGAAATGTCCCACACTAGGGGTTAAGGAAGCGCAATATTTGGGTCTCTCTCTGAGTAATTCAAAAGGAAACATTCCTATGATCCTCTTTAAAGGAAACACTCCTATGCTTATCTCCAAAGGATCCTTGTTTCCTGTTCTTACCCATGTTGCCTATGGTTATCTCCAAAGGAATCAAAGGAAACATATGTATATCAGTTTCCTGTGTTTAGATCTCTTTCTTAGTCACATTTCACTGACCCTGGCCACCAAGGAGTGACCAAGCACCAGCACCGGCCGTGCCCGGGGACCCACACTTAAGCCCCCGTCCTGAGTGTTATCACCCATGGGCCTGGGTTAAAGAGCCTCGCGCTCTTGTTTCTCCATTCCACACTTAGTCAGATTTCGCTGACCCGGGCCTCCCAGGAGAGACCAAGCACCAGCACCGGCCGTGCCCTGAGACCCACACTTAAGCCCCCGTCCTGAGTGTTATCACCCATGGGCCTTGGTTAAAGAGCCTCGCGCCCTTGGTTCTCCATTCCACACTTAGTCCGATTTCGCTGACCCAGGCCTCCATGGAGAGACCCAGCACCAGCACCGGCTGTGCCCGGGGACCCACACTTAGGCCCCCGTCCTGAGTGCTGAAAATGCCTAGAAATGTCTCACTCTTTGTGTTAGGGAAAGATACAATACTTGGGACACTTCTAGGCACTTTACATTACAACAAAAATGCCTGGAAATGTCCGACACCTTTGGTGTTAGGGTAATACAATACATGGGACACTTGTAGGCACTTTACATTACAGCAAAATGCCTAGAAATGTCCCACACTAGGGGTTACGGAAGTGCAATATTTGGGTCTCTCTCTGAGTAATTCAAAAGGAAACATTCCTATGATCCTCTTTAAAGGAAACACTCCTATGCTTATCTCCAAAGGATCCTTGGTTCCCGTTCTTACCCATATGTGCTATGGTTATCTCCAAAGGAATCAAAGGAAACACATGTGTATCAGTTTCCTGTGTTTAGATCTCTTTCTAAGTCACATTTCACTGAACCGGGCCTCCACAGAGAGACCAAGCACCAGCACCGGCCGTGCCCGGGGACCCACACTTAAGTCCCTCTCCTGAGTGTTATCACCCATGGGCCTGGGTTAAAGAGCCTCGCGCTCTTGGTTCTCCATTCCACAATTAGTTAGATTTCGCTGACCAGGGCCTCCAAGGAGAGACCAAGCACCAGCACCGGCCATGCCCGGAGACCCACACTTAAGCCCCCGTCCTGAGTGTTATCAACCATGGGCCTGGTTTAAGAGCCTCGTGCTCGTGGTTCTCCATTCCACACTTATTCAGATTTCGCTGACCCGGGCCTCCAAGGAGAGACCAAGCACCAGCACCGGCAGTGCCCTGAGACCCACACTTAAGCCCCCGTCCTGAGTGTTATCACCCATGGGCCTTGGTTAAAGAGCCTCGCGCCCTTGGTTCTCCATTCCACACTTAGTCCGATTTCGCTGACCCGGGCCTCCAAGGAGAGACCAAGCACCAGCACCGGCCGTGCCCTGAGACCCACACTTAAGCCCCCGTCCTGAGTGTTATCACCCATGGGCCTGGTTTAAGAGCCTCGTGCTCTTGGTTCTCCATTCCACACTTATTCAGATTTCGCTGACCCGGGCCTCCAAGGAGAGACCAAGCACCAGCACCGGCCGTGCCCTGAGACCCACACTTAAGACCCCGTCCTGAGTGTTATCACCCAAGGGCCTTGGTTAAAGAGCCTCGCGCCCTTGGTTCTCCATTCCACACTTAGTCCGATTTCGCTGACCCAGGCCTCCATGGAGAGACCCAGCACCAGCACCGGCTGTGCCCGGGGACCCACACTTAGGCCCCCGTCCTGAGTGCTGAAAATGCCTAGAAATGTCTCACTCTTTGTGTTAGGGAAAGATACAATACTTGGGACAATTCTAGGCACTTTACATTACAGCAAAAATGCCTGGAAATGTCCGACACCTTTGGTGTTAGGGTAATACAATACATGGGACACTTGTAGGCACTTTACATCACAGCAAAATGCCTAGAAATGTCCCACACTAGGGGTTACGGAAGTGCAATATTTGGGTCTCTCTCTGAGTAATTCAAAAGGAAACATTCCTATGATCCTCTTTAAAGGAAACACTCCTATGCTTATCTCCAAAGGATCCTTGGTTCCCGTTCTTACCCATGTGTCCTATGGTTATCTCCAAAGGAATCAAAGGAAACACATGTGTATCAGTTTCCTGTGTTTAGATCTCTTTCTTAGTCACATTTCACTGAACCGGGCCTAAACAGAGAGACCAAGCACCAGCACCGGCCGTGCCCTGAGACCCACACTTAAGACCCCGTCCTGAGTGTTATCACCCATGGGCCTTGGTTAAAGAGCCTCGCGCCCTTGGTTGTCCATTCCACACTTAGCCCGATTTCGCTGACCCAGGCCTCCATGGAGAGACCCAGCACCAGCACCGGCTGTGCCCGGGGACCCACACTTAGGCCCCCGTCCTGAGTGCTGAAAATGCCTAGAAATGTCTCACTCTTTGTGTTAGGGAAAGATACAATACTTGGGACACTTCTAGGCACTTTACATTACAACAAAAATGCCTGGAAATGTCCGACACCTTTGGTGTTAGGGTAATACAATACATGGGACACTTGTAGGCACTTTACATTACAGCAAAATGCCTAGAAATGTCCCACACTAGGGGTTACGGAAGTGCAATATTTGGGTCTCTCTCTGAGTAATTCAAAAGGAAACATTCCTATGATCCTCTTTAAAGGAAACACTCCTATGCTTATCTCCAAAGGATCCTTGGTTCCTGTTCTTACCCATATGTCCTATGGTTATCTCCAAAGGAATCAAAGGAAACACATGTGTATCAGTTTCCTGTGTTTAGATCTCTTTCTTAGTCAAATTTCACTGAACCGGGCCTCCACAGAGAGACCAAGCACCAGCACCGGCCGTGCCCGGGGACCCACACTTAAGTCCCTCTCCTGATTGTTATCACCCATGGGCCTGGGTTAAAGAGCCTCGCGCTCTTGGTTCTCCATTCCACAATTAGTTAGATTTCGCTGACCCGGGCCTCCAAGGAGAGACCAAGCACCAGCACCGGCCATGCCCGGAGACCCACACTTAAGCCCCCGTCCTGAGTGTTATCAACCATGGGCCTGGTTTAAGAGCCTCGTGCTCTTGGTTCTCCATTCCACACTTATTCAGATTTCACTGACCCGGGCCTCCAAGGAGAGACCAAGCACCAGCACCGGCAGTGCCCTGAGACCCACACTTAAGCCCCCGTCCTGAGTGTTATCACCCATGGGCCTTGGTTAAAGAGCCTCGCGCCCTTGGTTCTCCATTCCACACTTAGTCCGATTTCGCTGACCCGGGCCTCCAAGGAGAGACCAAGCACCAGCACCGGCCGTGCCCTGAGACCCACACTTAAGCCCCCGTCCTGAGTGTTATCACCCATGGGCCTGGTTTAAGAGCCTCGTGCTCTTGGTTCTCCATTCCACACTTATTCAGATTTCGCTGACCCCGGCCTCCAAGGAGAGACCAAGCACCAGCACCGGTCGTGCCCTGAGACCCACACTTAAGACCCCGTCCTGAGTGTTATCACCCAAGGGCCTTGGTTAAAGAGCCTCGCGCCCTTGGTTCTCCATTCCACACTTAGTCCGATTTCGCTGACCCAGGCCTCCATGGAGAGACCCAGCACCAGCACCGGCTGTGCCCGGGGACCCACACTTAGGCCCCCGTCCTGAGTGCTGAAAATGCCTAGAATTGTCTCACTCTTTGTGTTAGGGAAAGATACAATACTTGGGACACTTCTAGGCACTTTACATTACAGAAAAAATGCCTGGAAATGTCCGACACCTTTGGTGTTAGGGTAATACAATACATGGGACACTTGTAGGCACTTTACATTACAGCAAAATGCCTAGAAATGTCCCACACTAGGGGTTACGGAAGTGCAATATTTGGGTCTCTCTCTGAGTAATTCAAAAGGAAACATTCCTATGATCCTCTTTAAAGGAAACACTCCTATGCTTATCTCCAAAGGATCCTTGGTTCCCGTTCTTACCCATATGTCCTATGGTTATCTCCAAAGGAATCAAACGAAACACATGTGTATCAGTTTCCTGTGTTTAGATCTCTTTCTTAGTCACATTTCACTGAACCGGGCCTCCACAGAGAGACCAAGCACCAGCACCGGCCGTGCCCGGGGACCCACACTTAAGTCCCTCTCCTGAGTGTTATCACCCATGGGCCTGGGTTAAAGAGCCTCGCGCTCTTGGTTCTCCATTCCACACTTAGTTAGATTTCGCTGACCCGGGCCTCCAAGGAGAGACCAAGCACCAGCACCGGCCATGCCCGGAGACCCACACTTAAGCCCCCGTCCTGAGTGTTATCAACCATGGGCCTGGTTTAAGAGCCTCGTGCTCTTGGTTCTCCATTCCACACTTATTCAGATTTCGCTGACCCGGGCCTCCAAGGAGAGACCAAGCACCAGCACCGGCCGTGCCCTGAGACCCACACTTAAGCCCCCGTCCTGAGTGTTATCACCCATGGGCCTTGGTTAAAGAGCCTCGCGCCCTTGGTTCTCCATTCCACACTTAGTCCGATTTCGCTGACCCGGGCCTCCAAGGAGAGACCAGGCACCAGCACCGGCCGTGCCCTGAGACCCACACTTAAGCCCCCGTCCTGAGTGTTATCACCCATGGGCCTGGGTTAAAGAGCCTCGCTCCCTTGGTTCTCCATTCCACACTTAGTCAGATTTTGCTGACCCAGGTCTCCAAGGAGAGACCAAGCACCAGCACCGGTCATGCCCGGAGACCCACACGTAAGTCCCCGTCCTAAGTGTTATCACCCATGGGCCTTGGTTAAAGAGCCTCGTGCTCTAGGTTCTCCATTCCACACTTAATCAGATTTCGCTGACCCGGTTCTCCAAAGAGAGACCAAGCACCAGCACCGGCCGTGCCCTGAGACCCACACTTAAACCCCCGTCCTGAGTGTTAACACCCATGGGCCTTGGTTAAAGAGCCTCGCGCCCTTTGTTCTCCATTCCACACTTGGTCCGATTTCGCTGACCCAGGCCTCCATGGAGAGACCCAGCACCAGCACTGGCTGTTCCCGGAGACCCACACTTAAGCCCCCGTCCTGAATGTTATCACCCATGGGCCTGGGTTAAAGAGCCTCGCGCCCTTGGTCTTCCATTCCACACTTAGTCACTTTTCGCTGACCCGGGCATACATTAAGAGACCCAGTACCAGCACCGGCCGTGCCTTGAGACCCACACTTAAGCCTCCGTCCTGAGTGTTATCACCCATGGGCCTGGGTTAAAGAGCCTCGCGCCCTTGGTTCTCCATTCCACACTTAGTCCGATTTCGCTGACCCAGGCCTCCATGGAGAGACCCAGCACCAGCACCGGCTGTGCCCAGAGACCCACACTTAAGCCCCCGTCCTGAATGTTATCACCCATGGGCCTTGGTTAAAGAGCCTCGCGCCTTTGGTTCTCCATTCCACACTTAGTCCGATTTCGCTGACCCAGGCCTCTATGGAGAGACCCAGCACCAGCACCGGCCGTTCCCGGGGACCCACACTTAGGCCCCCGTCCTGAGTGCTGAAAATGCCTAGAAATGTCTCACTCTTTGTGTTAGGGAAAGATACAATACTTGAGACACTTCTAGGCGCTTTACATTATAGCAAAAATGCCTAGAAATGTCCCACACTTTTTCATGGGGAAAAATACAAAACATGGGAGAAAAAACCTCCAAATATTGCTGAGTCCGGGGACCCACTCTAAAGCCAACACCCTGAGTGCTGAAAATGCCTAGAAATGTTCCACTCTTTGTGTCAGGGAAAAATACAATACATGGGACATTTGTAGGCGCTTTATATTATAGCAAAAATGCCTAGAAATGTCCCAACCAATCAGAATGAGCCGGACGCTTCTAGGCACTTATCATTGAGGCAAAATGCCTGGAAATGTCCCACACCTTTGGTTTTAGGGTAATACAATACATGGGACACTTGTAGGCACTTTAAATTACAGCAAAATGCCTAGAAATGTCCCACACTAGGGGTTAAGGAAGCGCAATATTTGGGTCTCTCTCTGAGTAATTCAAAAGGAAACATTCCTATGATCCTCTTTAAAGGAAACACTCCTATGCTTATCTCCAAAGGATCCTTGTTTCCTGTTCTTACCCATGTTGCCTATGGTTATCTCCAAAGGAATCAAAGGAAACATATGTATATCAGTTTCCTGTGTTTAGATCTCTTTCTTAGTCACATTTCACTGACCCTGGCCACCAAGGAGTGACCAAGCACCAGCACCGGCCGTGCCCGGGGACCCACACTTAAGCCCCCGTCCTGAGTGTTAATACCCATGGGCCTGGGTTAAAGAGCCTCGCGCTCTTGTTTCTCCATTCCACACTTAGTCAGATTTCGCTGACCCGGGCCTCCCAGGAGAGACCAAGCACCAGCACCGGCCGTGCCCTGAGACCCACACTTAAGCCCCCGTCCTGAGTGTTATCACCCATGGGCCTTGGTTAAAGAGCCTCGCGCCCTTGGTTCTCCATTCCACACTTAGTCCGATTTCGCTGACCCAGGCCTCCATGGAGAGACCCAGCACCAGCACCGGCTGTGCCCGGGGACCCACACTTAGGCCCCCGTCCTGAGTGCTGAAAATGCCTAGAAATGTCTCACTCTTTGTGTTAGGGAAAGATACAATACTTGGGACACTTCTAGGCACTTTACATTACAACAAAAATGCCTGGAAATGTCCGACACCTTTGGTGTTAGGGTAATACAATACATGGGACACTTGTAGGCACTTTACATTACAGCAAAATGCCTAGAAATGTCCCACACTAGGGGTTACGGAAGTGCAATATTTGGGTCTCTCTCTGAGTAATTCAAAAGGAAACATTCCTATGATCCTCTTTAAAGGAAACACTCCTATGCTTATCTCCAAAGGATCCTTGGTTCCCGTTCTTACCCATATGTGCTATGGTTATCTCCAAAGGAATCAAAGGAAACACATGTGTATCAGTTTCCTGTGTTTAGATCTCTTTCTAAGTCACATTTCACTGAACCGGGCCTCCACAGAGAGACCAAGCACCAGCACCGGCCGTGCCCGGGGACCCACACTTAAGTCCCTCTCCTGAGTGTTATCACCCATGGGCCTGGGTTAAAGAGCCTCGCGCTCTTGGTTCTCCATTCCACAATTAGTTAGATTTCGCTGACCAGGGCCTCCAAGGAGAGACCAAGCACCAGCACCGGCCATGCCCGGAGACCCACACTTAAGCCCCCGTCCTGAGTGTTATCAACCATGGGCCTGGTTTAAGAGCCTCGTGCTCGTGGTTCTCCATTCCACACTTATTCAGATTTCGCTGACCCGGGCCTCCAAGGAGAGACCAAGCACCAGCACCGGCAGTGCCCTGAGACCCACACTTAAGCCCCCGTCCTGAGTGTTATCACCCATGGGCCTTGGTTAAAGAGCCTCGCGCCCTTGGTTCTCCATTCCACACTTAGTCCGATTTCGCTGACCCGGGCCTCCAAGGAGAGACCAAGCACCAGCACCGGCCGTGCCCTGAGACCCACACTTAAGCCCCCGTCCTGAGTGTTATCACCCATGGGCCTGGTTTAAGAGCCTCGTGCTCTTGGTTCTCCATTCCACACTTATTCAGATTTCGCTGACCCGGGCCTCCAAGGAGAGACCAAGCACCAGCACCGGCCGTGCCCTGAGACCCACACTTAAGACCCCGTCCTGAGTGTTATCACCCAAGGGCCTTGGTTAAAGAGCCTCGCGCCCTTGGTTCTCCATTCCACACTTAGTCCGATTTCGCTGACCCAGGCCTCCATGGAGAGACCCAGCACCAGCACCGGCTGTGCCCGGGGACCCACACTTAGGCCCCCGTCCTGAGTGCTGAAAATGCCTAGAAATGTCTCACTCTTTGTGTTAGGGAAAGATACAATACTTGGGACAATTCTAGGCACTTTACATTACAGCAAAAATGCCTGGAAATGTCCGACACCTTTGGTGTTAGGGTAATACAATACATGGGACACTTGTAGGCACTTTACATCACAGCAAAATGCCTAGAAATGTCCCACACTAGGGGTTACGGAAGTGCAATATTTGGGTCTCTCTCTGAGTAATTCAAAAGGAAACATTCCTATGATCCTCTTTAAAGGAAACACTCCTATGCTTATCTCCAAAGGATCCTTGGTTCCCGTTCTTACCCATGTGTCCTATGGTTATCTCCAAAGGAATCAAAGGAAACACATGTGTATCAGTTTCCTGTGTTTAGATCTCTTTCTTAGTCACATTTCACTGAACCGGGCCTAAACAGAGAGACCAAGCACCAGCACCGGCCGTGCCCTGAGACCCACACTTAAGACCCCGTCCTGAGTGTTATCACCCATGGGCCTTGGTTAAAGAGCCTCGCGCCCTTGGTTGTCCATTCCACACTTAGCCCGATTTCGCTGACCCAGGCCTCCATGGAGAGACCCAGCACCAGCACCGGCTGTGCCCGGGGACCCACACTTAGGCCCCCGTCCTGAGTGCTGAAAATGCCTAGAAATGTCTCACTCTTTGTGTTAGGGAAAGATACAATACTTGGGACACTTCTAGGCACTTTACATTACAACAAAAATGCCTGGAAATGTCCGACACCTTTGGTGTTAGGGTAATACAATACATGGGACACTTGTAGGCACTTTACATTACAGCAAAATGCCTAGAAATGTCCCACACTAGGGGTTACGGAAGTGCAATATTTGGGTCTCTCTCTGAGTAATTCAAAAGGAAACATTCCTATGATCCTCTTTAAAGGAAACACTCCTATGCTTATCTCCAAAGGATCCTTGGTTCCCGTTCTTACCCATATGTCCTATGGTTATCTCCAAAGGAATCAAAGGAAACACATGTGTATCAGTTTCCTGTGTTTAGATCTCTTTCTTAGTCAAATTTCACTGAACCGGGCCTCCACAGAGAGACCAAGCACCAGCACCGGCCGTGCCCGGGGACCCACACTTAAGTCCCTCTCCTGATTGTTATCACCCATGGGCCTGGGTTAAAGAGCCTCGCGCTCTTGGTTCTCCATTCCACAATTAGTTAGATTTCGCTGACCCGGGCCTCCAAGGAGAGACCAAGCACCAGCACCGGCCATGCCCGGAGACCCACACTTAAGCCCCCGTCCTGAGTGTTATCAACCATGGGCCTGGTTTAAGAGCCTCGTGCTCTTGGTTCTCCATTCCACACTTATTCAGATTTCACTGACCCGGGCCTCCAAGGAGAGACCAAGCACCAGCACCGGCAGTGCCCTGAGACCCACACTTAAGCCCCCGTCCTGAGTGTTATCACCCATGGGCCTTGGTTAAAGAGCCTCGCGCCCTTGGTTCTCCATTCCACACTTAGTCCGATTTCGCTGACCCGGGCCTCCAAGGAGAGACCAAGCACCAGCACCGGCCGTGCCCTGAGACCCACACTTAAGCCCCCGTCCTGAGTGTTATCACCCATGGGCCTGGTTTAAGAGCCTCGTGCTCTTGGTTCTCCATTCCACACTTATTCAGATTTCGCTGACCCCGGCCTCCAAGGAGAGACCAAGCACCAGCACCGGTCGTGCCCTGAGACCCACACTTAAGACCCCGTCCTGAGTGTTATCACCCAAGGGCCTTGGTTAAAGAGCCTCGCGCCCTTGGTTCTCCATTCCACACTTAGTCCGATTTCGCTGACCCAGGCCTCCATGGAGAGACCCAGCACCAGCACCGGCTGTGCCCGGGGACCCACACTTAGGCCCCCGTCCTGAGTGCTGAAAATGCCTAGAATTGTCTCACTCTTTGTGTTAGGGAAAGATACAATACTTGGGACACTTCTAGGCACTTTACATTACAGAAAAAATGCCTGGAAATGTCCGACACCTTTGGTGTTAGGGTAATACAATACATGGGACACTTGTAGGCACTTTACATTACAGCAAAATGCCTAGAAATGTCCCACACTAGGGGTTACGGAAGTGCAATATTTGGGTCTCTCTCTGAGTAATTCAAAAGGAAACATTCCTATGATCCTCTTTAAAGGAAACACTCCTATGCTTATCTCCAAAGGATCCTTGGTTCCCGTTCTTACCCATATGTCCTATGGTTATCTCCAAAGGAATCAAAGGAAACACATGTGTATCAGTTTCCTGTGTTTAGATCTCTTTCTTAGTCACATTTCACTGAACCGGGCCTCCACAGAGAGACCAAGCACCAGCACCGGCCGTGCCCGGGGACCCACACTTAAGTCCCTCTCCTGAGTGTTATCACCCATGGGCCTGGGTTAAAGAGCCTCGCGCTCTTGGTTCTCCATTCCACACTTAGTTAGATTTCGCTGACCCGGGCCTCCAAGGAGAGACCAAGCACCAGCACCGGCCATGCCCGGAGACCCACACTTAAGCCCCCGTCCTGAGTGTTATCAACCATGGGCCTGGTTTAAGAGCCTCGTGCTCTTGGTTCTCCATTCCACACTTATTCAGATTTCGCTGACCCGGGCCTCCAAGGAGAGACCAAGCACCAGCACCGGCCGTGCCCTGAGACCCACACTTAAGCCCCCGTCCTGAGTGTTATCACCCATGGGCCTTGGTTAAAGAGCCTCGCGCCCTTGGTTCTCCATTCCACACTTAGTCCGATTTCGCTGACCCGGGCCTCCAAGGAGAGACCAGGCACCAGCACCGGCCGTGCCCTGAGACCCACACTTAAGCCCCCGTCCTGAGTGTTATCACCCATGGGCCTGGGTTAAAGAGCCTCGCTCCCTTGGTTCTCCATTCCACACTTAGTCAGATTTTGCTGACCCAGGTCTCCAAGGAGAGACCAAGCACCAGCACCGGTCATGCCCGGAGACCCACACGTAAGTCCCCGTCCTAAGTGTTATCACCCATGGGCCTTGGTTAAAGAGCCTCGTGCTCTAGGTTCTCCATTCCACACTTAATCAGATTTCGCTGACCCGGTTCTCCAAAGAGAGACCAAGCACCAGCACCGGCCGTGCCCTGAGACCCACACTTAAACCCCCGTCCTGAGTGTTAACACCCATGGGCCTTGGTTAAAGAGCCTCGCGCCCTTTGTTCTCCATTCCACACTTGGTCCGATTTCGCTGACCCAGGCCTCCATGGAGAGACCCAGCACCAGCACTGGCTGTTCCCGGAGACCCACACTTAAGCCCCCGTCCTGAATGTTATCACCCATGGGCCTGGGTTAAAGAGCCTCGCGCCCTTGGTCTTCCATTCCACACTTAGTCACTTTTCGCTGACCCGGGCATACATTAAGAGACCCAGTACCAGCACCGGCCGTGCCTTGAGACCCACACTTAAGCCTCCGTCCTGAGTGTTATCACCCATGGGCCTGGGTTAAAGAGCCTCGCGCCCTTGGTTCTCCATTCCACACTTAGTCCGATTTCGCTGACCCAGGCCTCCATGGAGAGACCCAGCACCAGCACTGGCTGTGCCCGGAGACCCACACTTAAGCCCCCGTCCTGAATGTTATCACCCATGGGCCTGGGTTAAAGAGCCTCGCGCCCTTGGTCTTCCATTCCACACTTAGTCACTTTTCGCTGACCCGGGCATACATTAAGAGACCCAGTACCAGCACCGGCCGTGCCCTGAGACCCACACTTAAGCCCCCGTCCTGAGTGTTATCACCCATGGGCCTTGGTTAAAGAGCCTCGCGCCCTTGGTTCTCCATTCCACACTTAGTCCGATTTCGCTGACCCAGGCCTCCATGGAGAGACCCAGCACCAGCACCGGCTGTGCCCAGAGACCCACACTTAAGCCCCCGTCCTGAATGTTATCACCCATGGGCCTTGGTTAAAGAGCCTCGCGCCTTTGGTTCTCCATTCCACACTTAGTCCGATTTCGCTGACCCAGGCCTCCATGGAGAGACCCAGCACCAGCACCGGCCGTTCCCGGGGACCCACACTTAGGCCCCCGTCCTGAGTGCTGAAAATGCCTAGAAATGTCTCACTCTTTGTGTTAGGGAAAGATACAATACTTGGGACACTTCTAGGCGCTTTACATTATAGCAAAAATACCTAGAAATGTCCCACACTTTTTCATGGGGAAAAATACAAAACATGGGAGAAAAAACCTCCAAATATTGCTGAGCCCGGGGACCCACTCTAAAGCCAACACCCTGAGTGCTGAAAATGCCTAGAAATGTTCCACTCTTTGTGTCAGGGAAAAATACAATACATGGGACATTTGTAGGCGCTTTATATTATAGCAAAAATGCCTAGAAATGTCCCAACCAATCAGAATGAGCCGGACGCTTCTAGGCACTTATCATTGAGGCAAAATGCCTGGAAATGTCCCACACCTTTGGTGTTAGGGTAATACAATACATGGGACACTTGTAGGCACTTTACATTACAGCAAAATGCCTAGAAATGTCCCACACTAGGGGTTAAGGAAGCGCAATATTTGGGTCTCTCTCTGAGTAATTCAAAAGGAAACATTCCTATGATCCTCTTTAAAGGAAACACTCCTATGCTTATCTCCAAAGGATCCTTGTTTCCTGTTCTTACCCATGTTGCCTATGGTTATCTCCAAAGGAATCAAAGGAAACATATGTATATCAGTTTCCTGTGTTTAGATCTCTTTCTTAGTCACATTTCACTGACCCTGGCCACAAAGGAGTGACCAAGCACCAGCACCGGCCGTGCCCGGGGACCCACACTTAAGTCCCTCTCCTGATTGTTATCACCCATGGGCCTGGGTTAAAGAGCCTCGCGCTCTTGGTTCTCCATTCCACAATTAGTTAGATTTCGCTGACCCGGGCCTCCAAGGAGAGACCAAGCACCAGCACCGGCCATGCCCGGAGACCCACACTTAAGCCCCCGTCCTGAGTGTTATCAACCATGGGCCTGGTTTAAGAGCCTCGTGCTCTTGGTTCTCCATTCCACACTTATTCAGATTTCGCTGACCCGGGCCTCCAAGGAGAGACCAAGCACCAGCACCGGCAGTGCCCTGAGACCCACACTTAAGCCCCCGTCCTGAGTGTTATCACCCATGGGCCTTGGTTTTTTTTTTTTAAGATTATTTTTTGGCATTTTATGCTTTTATTGATAGTTTAAGAGACAGAGTTGAAATGGGGCAGAGAGGGGAGTGACATGCAGAGAACGACCGCGGGCTGGAATCGAACCCGGGTCCGCTGCTGGCCGAGGCCCCCCATGGGCCTTGGTTAAAGAGCCTCGCGCCCTTGGTTCTCCATTCCACACTTAGTCCGATTTCGCTGACCCGGGCCTCCAAGGAGAGACCAAGCACCAGCACCGGCCGTGCCCTGAGACCCACACTTAAGCCCCCGTCCTGAGTGTTATCACCCATGGGCCTGGTTTAAGAGCCTCGTGCTCTTGGTTCTCCATTCCACACTTATTCAGATTTCGCTGACCCGGGCCTCCAAGGAGAGACCAAGCACCAGCACCGGCCGTGCCCTGAGACCCACACTTAAGACCCCGTCCTGAGTGTTATCACCCAAGGGCCTTGGTTAAAGAGCCTTGCGCCCTTGGTTCTCCATTCCACACTTAGTCCGATTTCGCTGACCCAGGCCTCCATGGAGAGACCCAGCACCAGCACCGGCTGTGCCCGGGGACCCACACTTAGGCCCCCGTCCTGAGTGCTGAAAATGCCTAGAAATGTCTCACTCTTTGTGTTAGGGAAAGATACATTACTTGGGACACTTCTAGGCACTTTACATTACAGCAAAAATGCCTGGAAATGTCCGACACCTTTGGTGTTAGGGTAATACAATACATGGGACACTTGTAGGCACTTTACATTACAGCAAAATGCCTAGAAATGTCCCACACTAGGGGTTACGGAAGTGCAATATTTGGGTCTCTCTCTGAGTAATTCAAAAGGAAACATTCCTATGATCCTCTTTAAAGGAAACACTCCTATGCTTATCTCCAAAGGATCCTTGGTTCCCGTTCTTACCCATATGTCCTATGGTTATCTCCAAAGGAATCAAAGGAAACACATGTGTATCAGTTTCCTGTGTTTAGATCTCTTTCTTAGTCACATTTCACTGAACCGGGCCTCCACAGAGAGACCAAGCACCAGCACCGGCCGTGCCCGGGGACCCACACTTAAGTCCCTCTCCTGAGTGTTATCACCCATGGGCCTGGGTTAAAGAGCCTCGCGCTCTT
Organism: Pleuronectes platessa; assembly: GCF_947347685.1. NCBI lineage: Eukaryota > Metazoa > Chordata > Actinopteri > Pleuronectiformes > Pleuronectidae > Pleuronectes > Pleuronectes platessa. The sequence continues at coordinate 26,675 of NW_026519001.1, forward strand.
GGTTCTCCATTCCACACTTAGTCCGATTTCGCTGACCCGGGCCTCCAAGGAGAGACCAGGCACCAGCACCGGCCGTGCCCTGAGACCCACACTTAAGCCCCCGTCCTGAGTGTTATCACCCATGGGCCTGGGTTAAAGAGCCTCGCTCCCTTGGTTCTCCATTCCACACTTAGTCAGATTTCGCTGACCCAGGTCTCCAAGGAGAGACCAAGCACCAGCACCGGCCATGCCCGGAGACCCACACGTAAGTCCCCGTCCTAAGTGTTATCACCCATGGGCCTTGGTTAAAGAGCCTCGTGCTCTAGGTTCTCCATTCCACACTTAATCAGATTTCGCTGACCCGGTTCTCCAAAGAGAGACCAAGCACCAGCACCGGCCGTGCCCTGAGACCCACACTTAAACCCCCGTCCTGAGTGTTAACACCCATGGGCCTTGGTTAAAGAGCCTCGCGCTCTTGGTTCTCCATTCCACACTTAGTTAGATTTCGCTGACCCGGGCCTCCAAGGAGAGACCAAGCACCAGCACCGGCCATGCCCGGAGACCCACACTTAAGCCCCCGTCCTGAGTGTTATCAACCATGGGCCTGGTTTAAGAGCCTCGTGCTCTTGGTTCTCCATTCCACACTTATTCAGATTTCGCTGACCCGGGCCTCCAAGGAGAGACCAAGCACCAGCACCGGCCGTGCCCTGAGACCCACACTTAAGACCCCGTCCTGAGTGTTATCACCCATGGGCCTTGGTTAAAGAGCCTCGCGCCCTTGGTTCTCCATTCCACACTTAGTCCGATTTCGCTGACCCAGGCCTCCATGGAGAGACCCAGCACCAGCACTGGCTGTGCCCGGAGACCCACACTTAAGCCCCCGTCCTGAATGTTATCACCCATGGGCCTGGGTTAAAGAGCCTCGCGCCCTTGGTCTTCCATTCCACACTTAGTCACTTTTCGCTGACCCGGGCATACATTAAGAGACCCAGTACCAGCACCGGCCGTGCCCTGAGACCCACACTTAAGCCCCCGTCCTGAGTGTTATCACCCATGGGCCTTGGTTAAAGAGCCTCGCGCCCTTGGTTCTCCATTCCACACTTAGTCCGATTTCGCTGACCCAGGCCTCCATGGAGAGACCCAGCACCAGCACCGGCTGTGCCCAGAGACCCACACTTAAGCCCCCTTCCTGAATGTTATCACCCATGGGCCTTGGTTAAAGAGCCTCGCGCCTTTGGTTCTCCATTCCACACTTAGTCCGATTTCGCTGACCCAGGCCTCTATGGAGAGACCCAGCACCAGCACCGGCCGTTCCCGGGGACCCACACTTAGGCCCCCGTCCTGAGTGCTGAAAATGCCTAGAAATGTCTCACTCTTTGTGTTAGGGAAAGATACAATACTTGAGACATTTCTAGGCGCTTTACATTATAGCAAAAATGCCTAGAAATGCCCCACACTTTTTCATGGGGAAAAATACAAAACATGGGAGAAAAAACCTCCAAATATTGCTGAGTCCGGGGACCCACTCTAAAGCCAACACCCTGAGTGCTGAAAATGCCTAGAAATGTTCCACTCTTTGTGTCAGGGAAAAATACAATACATGGGACATTTGTAGGCGCTTTATATTATAGCAAAAATGCCTAGAAATGTCCCAACCAATCAGAATGAGCCGGACGCTTCTAGGCACTTATCATTGAGGCAAAATGCCTGGAAATGTCCCACACCTTTGGTGTTAGGGTAATACAATACATGGGACACTTGTAGGCACTTTAAATTACAGCAAAATGCCTAGAAATGTCCCACACTAGGGGTTAAGGAAGCGCAATATTTGGGTCTCTCTCTGAGTAATTCAAAAGGAAACATTCCTATGATCCTCTTTAAAGGAAACACTCCTATGCTTATCTCCAAAGGATCCTTGTTTCCTGTTCTTACCCATGTTGCCTATGGTTATCTCCAAAGGAATCAAAGGAAACATATGTATATCAGTTTCCTGTGTTTAGATCTCTTTCTTAGTCACATTTCACTGACCCTGGCCACCAAGGAGTGACCAAGCACCAGCACCGGCCGTGCCCGGGGACCCACACTTAAGCCCCCGTCCTGAGTGTTATCACCCATGGGCCTGGGTTAAAGAGCCTCGCGCTCTTGTTTCTCCATTCCACACTTAGTCAGATTTCGCTGACCCGGGCCTCCAAGGAGAGACCAAGCACCAGCACCGGCCATGCCCGGAGACCCACACTTAAGCCCCCGTCCTGAGTGTTATCAACCATGTGCCTGGTTTAAGAGCCTCGTGCTCTTGGTTCTCCATTCCACACTTATTCAGATTTCGCTGACCCGGGCCTCCAAGGAGAGACCAAGCACCAGCACCGGCCGTGCCCTGAGACCCACACTTAAGCCCCCGTCCTGAGTGTTATCACCCATGGGCCTTGGTTAAAGAGCCTCGCGCCCTTGGTTCTCCATTCCACACTTAGTCCGATTTCGCTGACCCGGGCCTCCAAGGAGAGACCAAGCACCAGCACCGGCCGTGCCCTGAGACCCACACTTAAGCCCCCGTCCTGAGTGTTATCACCCATGGGCCTGGTTTAAGAGCCTCGTGCTCTTGGTTCTCCATTCCACACTTATTCAGATTTCGCTGACCCGGGCCTCCAAGGAGAGACCAAGCACCAGCACCGGCCGTGCCCTGAGACCCACACTTAAGACCCCGTCCTGAGTGTTATCACCCATGGGCCTTGGTTAAAGAGCCTCGCGCCCTTGGTTGTCCATTCCACACTTAGCCCGATTTCGCTGACCCAGGCCTCCATGGAGAGACCCAGCACCAGCACCGGCTGTGCCCGGGGACCCACACTTAGGCCCCCGTCCTGAGTGCTGAAAATGCCTAGAAATGTCTCACTCTTTGTGTTAGGGAAAGATACAATACTTGGGACACTTCTAGGCACTTTACATTACAACAAAAATGCCTGGAAATGTCCGACACCTTTGGTGTTAGGGTAATACAATACATGGGACACTTGTAGGCACTTTACATTACAGCAAAATGCCTAGAAATGTCCCACACTAGAGGTTACGGAAGTGCAATATTTGGGTCTCTCTCTGAGTAATTCAAAAGGAAACATTCCTATGATCCTCTTTAAAGGAAACACTCCTATGCTTATCTCCAAAGGATCCTTGGTTCCCGTTCTTACCCATATGTCCTATGGTTATCTCCAAAGGAATCAAAGGAAACACATGTGTATCAGTTTCCTGTGTTTAGATCTCTTTCTTAGTCAAATTTCACTGAACCGGGCCTCCACAGAGAGACCAAGCACCAGCACCGGCCGTGCCCGGGGACCCACACTTAAGTCCCTCTCCTGAGTGTTATCACCCATGGGCCTGGGTTAAAGAGCCTCGCGCTCTTGGTTCTCCATTCCACACTTAGTTAGATTTCGCTGACCCGGGCCTCCAAGGAGAGACCAAGCACCAGCACCGGCCATGCCCGGAGACCCACACTTAAGCCCCCGTCCTGAGTGTTATCAACCATGGGCCTGGTTTAAGAGCCTCGTGCTCTTGGTTCTCCATTCCACACTTATTCAGATTTCGCTGACCCGGGCCTCCAAGGAGAGACCAAGCACCAGCACCGGCCGTGCCCTGAGACCCACACTTAAGCCCCCGTCCTGAGTGTTATCACCCATGGGCCTTGGTTAAAGAGCCTCGCGCCCTTGGTTCTCCATTCCACACTTAGTCCGATTTCGCTGACCCGGGCCTCCAAGGAGAGACCAGGCACCAGCACCGGCCGTGCCCTGAGACCCACACTTAAGCCCCCGTCCTGAGTGTTATCACCCATGGGCCTGGGTTAAAGAGCCTCGCTCCCTTGGTTCTCCATTCCACACTTAGTCAGATTTTGCTGACCCAGGTCTCCAAGGAGAGACCAAGCACCAGCACCGGTCATGCCCGGAGACCCACACGTAAGTCCCCGTCCTAAGTGTTATCACCCATGGGCCTTGGTTAAAGAGCCTCGTGCTCTAGGTTCTCCATTCCACACTTAATCAGATTTCGCTGACCCGGTTCTCCAAAGAGAGACCAAGCACCAGCACCGGCCGTGCCCTGAGACCCACACTTAAACCCCCGTCCTGAGTGTTAACACCCATGGGCCTTGGTTAAAGAGCCTCGCGCCCTTTGTTCTCCATTCCACACTTGGTCCGATTTCGCTGACCCAGGCCTCCATGGAGAGACCCAGCACCAGCACTGGCTGTTCCCGGAGACCCACACTTAAGCCCCCGTCCTGAATGTTATCACCCATGGGCCTGGGTTAAAGAGCCTCGCGCCCTTGGTCTTCCATTCCACACTTAGTCACTTTTCGCTGACCCGGGCATACATTAAGAGACCCAGTACCAGCACCGGCCGTGCCTTGAGACCCACACTTAAGCCTCCGTCCTGAGTGTTATCACCCATGGGCCTGGGTTAAAGAGCCTCGCGCCCTTGGTTCTCCATTCCACACTTAGTCCGATTTCGCTGACCCAGGCCTCCATGGAGAGACCCAGCACCAGCACCGGCTGTGCCCAGAGACCCACACTTAAGCCCCCGTCCTGAATGTTATCACCCATGGGCCTTGGTTAAAGAGCCTCGCGCCTTTGGTTCTCCATTCCACACTTAGTCCGATTTCGCTGACCCAGGCCTCTATGGAGAGACCCAGCACCAGCACCGGCCGTTCCCGGGGACCCACACTTAGGCCCCCGTCCTGAGTGCTGAAAATGCCTAGAAATGTCTCACTCTTTGTGTTAGGGAAAGATACAATACTTGAGACACTTCTAGGCGCTTTACATTATAGCAAAAATGCCTAGAAATGTCCCACACTTTTTCATGGGGAAAAATACAAAACATGGGAGAAAAAACCTCCAAATATTGCTGAGTCCGGGGACCCACTCTAAAGCCAACACCCTGAGTGCTGAAAATGCCTAGAAATGTTCCACTCTTTGTGTCAGGGAAAAATACAATACATGGGACATTTGTAGGCGCTTTATATTATAGCAAAAATGCCTAGAAATGTCCCAACCAATCAGAATGAGCCGGACGCTTCTAGGCACTTATCATTGAGGCAAAATGCCTGGAAATGTCCCACACCTTTGGTTTTAGGGTAATACAATACATGGGACACTTGTAGGCACTTTAAATTACAGCAAAATGCCTAGAAATGTCCCACACTAGGGGTTAAGGAAGCGCAATATTTGGGTCTCTCTCTGAGTAATTCAAAAGGAAACATTCCTATGATCCTCTTTAAAGGAAACACTCCTATGCTTATCTCCAAAGGATCCTTGTTTCCTGTTCTTACCCATGTTGCCTATGGTTATCTCCAAAGGAATCAAAGGAAACATATGTATATCAGTTTCCTGTGTTTAGATCTCTTTCTTAGTCACATTTCACTGACCCTGGCCACCAAGGAGTGACCAAGCACCAGCACCGGCCGTGCCCGGGGACCCACACTTAAGCCCCCGTCCTGAGTGTTATCACCCATGGGCCTGGGTTAAAGAGCCTCGCGCTCTTGTTTCTCCATTCCACACTTAGTCAGATTTCGCTGACCCGGGCCTCCCAGGAGAGACCAAGCACCAGCACCGGCCGTGCCCTGAGACCCACACTTAAGCCCCCGTCCTGAGTGTTATCACCCATGGGCCTTGGTTAAAGAGCCTCGCGCCCTTGGTTCTCCATTCCACACTTAGTCCGATTTCGCTGACCCAGGCCTCCATGGAGAGACCCAGCACCAGCACCGGCTGTGCCCGGGGACCCACACTTAGGCCCCCGTCCTGAGTGCTGAAAATGCCTAGAAATGTCTCACTCTTTGTGTTAGGGAAAGATACAATACTTGGGACACTTCTAGGCACTTTACATTACAACAAAAATGCCTGGAAATGTCCGACACCTTTGGTGTTAGGGTAATACAATACATGGGACACTTGTAGGCACTTTACATTACAGCAAAATGCCTAGAAATGTCCCACACTAGGGGTTACGGAAGTGCAATATTTGGGTCTCTCTCTGAGTAATTCAAAAGGAAACATTCCTATGATCCTCTTTAAAGGAAACACTCCTATGCTTATCTCCAAAGGATCCTTGGTTCCCGTTCTTACCCATATGTGCTATGGTTATCTCCAAAGGAATCAAAGGAAACACATGTGTATCAGTTTCCTGTGTTTAGATCTCTTTCTAAGTCACATTTCACTGAACCGGGCCTCCACAGAGAGACCAAGCACCAGCACCGGCCGTGCCCGGGGACCCACACTTAAGTCCCTCTCCTGAGTGTTATCACCCATGGGCCTGGGTTAAAGAGCCTCGCGCTCTTGGTTCTCCATTCCACAATTAGTTAGATTTCGCTGACCAGGGCCTCCAAGGAGAGACCAAGCACCAGCACCGGCCATGCCCGGAGACCCACACTTAAGCCCCCGTCCTGAGTGTTATCAACCATGGGCCTGGTTTAAGAGCCTCGTGCTCGTGGTTCTCCATTCCACACTTATTCAGATTTCGCTGACCCGGGCCTCCAAGGAGAGACCAAGCACCAGCACCGGCAGTGCCCTGAGACCCACACTTAAGCCCCCGTCCTGAGTGTTATCACCCATGGGCCTTGGTTAAAGAGCCTCGCGCCCTTGGTTCTCCATTCCACACTTAGTCCGATTTCGCTGACCCGGGCCTCCAAGGAGAGACCAAGCACCAGCACCGGCCGTGCCCTGAGACCCACACTTAAGCCCCCGTCCTGAGTGTTATCACCCATGGGCCTGGTTTAAGAGCCTCGTGCTCTTGGTTCTCCATTCCACACTTATTCAGATTTCGCTGACCCGGGCCTCCAAGGAGAGACCAAGCACCAGCACCGGCCGTGCCCTGAGACCCACACTTAAGACCCCGTCCTGAGTGTTATCACCCAAGGGCCTTGGTTAAAGAGCCTCGCGCCCTTGGTTCTCCATTCCACACTTAGTCCGATTTCGCTGACCCAGGCCTCCATGGAGAGACCCAGCACCAGCACCGGCTGTGCCCGGGGACCCACACTTAGGCCCCCGTCCTGAGTGCTGAAAATGCCTAGAAATGTCTCACTCTTTGTGTTAGGGAAAGATACAATACTTGGGACAATTCTAGGCACTTTACATTACAGCAAAAATGCCTGGAAATGTCCGACACCTTTGGTGTTAGGGTAATACAATACATGGGACACTTGTAGGCACTTTACATCACAGCAAAATGCCTAGAAATGTCCCACACTAGGGGTTACGGAAGTGCAATATTTGGGTCTCTCTCTGAGTAATTCAAAAGGAAACATTCCTATGATCCTCTTTAAAGGAAACACTCCTATGCTTATCTCCAAAGGATCCTTGGTTCCCGTTCTTACCCATGTGTCCTATGGTTATCTCCAAAGGAATCAAAGGAAACACATGTGTATCAGTTTCCTGTGTTTAGATCTCTTTCTTAGTCACATTTCACTGAACCGGGCCTAAACAGAGAGACCAAGCACCAGCACCGGCCGTGCCCTGAGACCCACACTTAAGACCCCGTCCTGAGTGTTATCACCCATGGGCCTTGGTTAAAGAGCCTCGCGCCCTTGGTTGTCCATTCCACACTTAGCCCGATTTCGCTGACCCAGGCCTCCATGGAGAGACCCAGCACCAGCACCGGCTGTGCCCGGGGACCCACACTTAGGCCCCCGTCCTGAGTGCTGAAAATGCCTAGAAATGTCTCACTCTTTGTGTTAGGGAAAGATACAATACTTGGGACACTTCTAGGCACTTTACATTACAACAAAAATGCCTGGAAATGTCCGACACCTTTGGTGTTAGGGTAATACAATACATGGGACACTTGTAGGCACTTTACATTACAGCAAAATGCCTAGAAATGTCCCACACTAGGGGTTACGGAAGTGCAATATTTGGGTCTCTCTCTGAGTAATTCAAAAGGAAACATTCCTATGATCCTCTTTAAAGGAAACACTCCTATGCTTATCTCCAAAGGATCCTTGGTTCCCGTTCTTACCCATATGTCCTATGGTTATCTCCAAAGGAATCAAAGGAAACACATGTGTATCAGTTTCCTGTGTTTAGATCTCTTTCTTAGTCAAATTTCACTGAACCGGGCCTCCACAGAGAGACCAAGCACCAGCACCGGCCGTGCCCGGGGACCCACACTTAAGTCCCTCTCCTGATTGTTATCACCCATGGGCCTGGGTTAAAGAGCCTCGCGCTCTTGGTTCTCCATTCCACAATTAGTTAGATTTCGCTGACCCGGGCCTCCAAGGAGAGACCAAGCACCAGCACCGGCCATGCCCGGAGACCCACACTTAAGCCCCCGTCCTGAGTGTTATCAACCATGGGCCTGGTTTAAGAGCCTCGTGCTCTTGGTTCTCCATTCCACACTTATTCAGATTTCACTGACCCGGGCCTCCAAGGAGAGACCAAGCACCAGCACCGGCAGTGCCCTGAGACCCACACTTAAGCCCCCGTCCTGAGTGTTATCACCCATGGGCCTTGGTTAAAGAGCCTCGCGCCCTTGGTTCTCCATTCCACACTTAGTCCGATTTCGCTGACCCGGGCCTCCAAGGAGAGACCAAGCACCAGCACCGGCCGTGCCCTGAGACCCACACTTAAGCCCCCGTCCTGAGTGTTATCACCCATGGGCCTGGTTTAAGAGCCTCGTGCTCTTGGTTCTCCATTCCACACTTATTCAGATTTCGCTGACCCCGGCCTCCAAGGAGAGACCAAGCACCAGCACCGGTCGTGCCCTGAGACCCACACTTAAGACCCCGTCCTGAGTGTTATCACCCAAGGGCCTTGGTTAAAGAGCCTCGCGCCCTTGGTTCTCCATTCCACACTTAGTCCGATTTCGCTGACCCAGGCCTCCATGGAGAGACCCAGCACCAGCACCGGCTGTGCCCGGGGACCCACACTTAGGCCCCCGTCCTGAGTGCTGAAAATGCCTAGAATTGTCTCACTCTTTGTGTTAGGGAAAGATACAATACTTGGGACACTTCTAGGCACTTTACATTACAGAAAAAATGCCTGGAAATGTCCGACACCTTTGGTGTTAGGGTAATACAATACATGGGACACTTGTAGGCACTTTACATTACAGCAAAATGCCTAGAAATGTCCCACACTAGGGGTTACGGAAGTGCAATATTTGGGTCTCTCTCTGAGTAATTCAAAAGGAAACATTCCTATGATCCTCTTTAAAGGAAACACTCCTATGCTTATCTCCAAAGGATCCTTGGTTCCCGTTCTTACCCATATGTCCTATGGTTATCTCCAAAGGAATCAAAGGAAACACATGTGTATCAGTTTCCTGTGTTTAGATCTCTTTCTTAGTCACATTTCACTGAACCGGGCCTCCACAGAGAGACCAAGCACCAGCACCGGCCGTGCCCGGGGACCCACACTTAAGTCCCTCTCCTGAGTGTTATCACCCATGGGCCTGGGTTAAAGAGCCTCGCGCTCTTGGTTCTCCATTCCACACTTAGTTAGATTTCGCTGACCCGGGCCTCCAAGGAGAGACCAAGCACCAGCACCGGCCATGCCCGGAGACCCACACTTAAGCCCCCGTCCTGAGTGTTATCAACCATGGGCCTGGTTTAAGAGCCTCGTGCTCTTGGTTCTCCATTCCACACTTATTCAGATTTCGCTGACCCGGGCCTCCAAGGAGAGACCAAGCACCAGCACCGGCCGTGCCCTGAGACCCACACTTAAGCCCCCGTCCTGAGTGTTATCACCCATGGGCCTTGGTTAAAGAGCCTCGCGCCCTTGGTTCTCCATTCCACACTTAGTCCGATTTCGCTGACCCGGGCCTCCAAGGAGAGACCAGGCACCAGCACCGGCCGTGCCCTGAGACCCACACTTAAGCCCCCGTCCTGAGTGTTATCACCCATGGGCCTGGGTTAAAGAGCCTCGCTCCCTTGGTTCTCCATTCCACACTTAGTCAGATTTTGCTGACCCAGGTCTCCAAGGAGAGACCAAGCACCAGCACCGGTCATGCCCGGAGACCCACACGTAAGTCCCCGTCCTAAGTGTTATCACCCATGGGCCTTGGTTAAAGAGCCTCGTGCTCTAGGTTCTCCATTCCACACTTAATCAGATTTCGCTGACCCGGTTCTCCAAAGAGAGACCAAGCACCAGCACCGGCCGTGCCCTGAGACCCACACTTAAACCCCCGTCCTGAGTGTTAACACCCATGGGCCTTGGTTAAAGAGCCTCGCGCCCTTTGTTCTCCATTCCACACTTGGTCCGATTTCGCTGACCCAGGCCTCCATGGAGAGACCCAGCACCAGCACTGGCTGTTCCCGGAGACCCACACTTAAGCCCCCGTCCTGAATGTTATCACCCATGGGCCTGGGTTAAAGAGCCTCGCGCCCTTGGTCTTCCATTCCACACTTAGTCACTTTTCGCTGACCCGGGCATACATTAAGAGACCCAGTACCAGCACCGGCCGTGCCTTGAGACCCACACTTAAGCCTCCGTCCTGAGTGTTATCACCCATGGGCCTGGGTTAAAGAGCCTCGCGCCCTTGGTTCTCCATTCCACACTTAGTCCGATTTCGCTGACCCAGGCCTCCATGGAGAGACCCAGCACCAGCACTGGCTGTGCCCGGAGACCCACACTTAAGCCCCCGTCCTGAATGTTATCACCCATGGGCCTGGGTTAAAGAGCCTCGCGCCCTTGGTCTTCCATTCCACACTTAGTCACTTTTCGCTGACCCGGGCATACATTAAGAGACCCAGTACCAGCACCGGCCGTGCCCTGAGACCCACACTTAAGCCCCCGTCCTGAGTGTTATCACCCATGGGCCTTGGTTAAAGAGCCTCGCGCCCTTGGTTCTCCATTCCACACTTAGTCCGATTTCGCTGACCCAGGCCTCCATGGAGAGACCCAGCACCAGCACCGGCTGTGCCCAGAGACCCACACTTAAGCCCCCGTCCTGAATGTTATCACCCATGGGCCTTGGTTAAAGAGCCTCGCGCCTTTGGTTCTCCATTCCACACTTAGTCCGATTTCGCTGACCCAGGCCTCCATGGAGAGACCCAGCACCAGCACCGGCCGTTCCCGGGGACCCACACTTAGGCCCCCGTCCTGAGTGCTGAAAATGCCTAGAAATGTCTCACTCTTTGTGTTAGGGAAAGATACAATACTTGGGACACTTCTAGGCGCTTTACATTATAGCAAAAATACCTAGAAATGTCCCACACTTTTTCATGGGGAAAAATACAAAACATGGGAGAAAAAACCTCCAAATATTGCTGAGCCCGGGGACCCACTCTAAAGCCAACACCCTGAGTGCTGAAAATGCCTAGAAATGTTCCACTCTTTGTGTCAGGGAAAAATACAATACATGGGACATTTGTAGGCGCTTTATATTATAGCAAAAATGCCTAGAAATGTCCCAACCAATCAGAATGAGCCGGACGCTTCTAGGCACTTATCATTGAGGCAAAATGCCTGGAAATGTCCCACACCTTTGGTGTTAGGGTAATACAATACATGGGACACTTGTAGGCACTTTACATTACAGCAAAATGCCTAGAAATGTCCCACACTAGGGGTTAAGGAAGCGCAATATTTGGGTCTCTCTCTGAGTAATTCAAAAGGAAACATTCCTATGATCCTCTTTAAAGGAAACACTCCTATGCTTATCTCCAAAGGATCCTTGTTTCCTGTTCTTACCCATGTTGCCTATGGTTATCTCCAAAGGAATCAAAGGAAACATATGTATATCAGTTTCCTGTGTTTAGATCTCTTTCTTAGTCACATTTCACTGACCCTGGCCACAAAGGAGTGACCAAGCACCAGCACCGGCCGTGCCCGGGGACCCACACTTAAGTCCCTCTCCTGATTGTTATCACCCATGGGCCTGGGTTAAAGAGCCTCGCGCTCTTGGTTCTCCATTCCACAATTAGTTAGATTTCGCTGACCCGGGCCTCCAAGGAGAGACCAAGCACCAGCACCGGCCATGCCCGGAGACCCACACTTAAGCCCCCGTCCTGAGTGTTATCAACCATGGGCCTGGTTTAAGAGCCTCGTGCTCTTGGTTCTCCATTCCACACTTATTCAGATTTCGCTGACCCGGGCCTCCAAGGAGAGACCAAGCACCAGCACCGGCCGTGCCCTGAGACCCACACTTAAGCCCCCGTCCTGAGTGTTATCACCCATGGGCCTTGGTTTTTTTTTTTTAAGATTATTTTTTGGCATTTTATGCTTTTATTGATAGTTTAAGAGACAGAGTTGAAATGGGGCAGAGAGGGGAGTGACATGCAGAGAACGACCGCGGGCTGGAATCGAACCCGGGTCCGCTGCTGGCCGAGGCCCCCCATGGGCCTTGGTTAAAGAGCCTCGCGCCCTTGGTTCTCCATTCCACACTTAGTCCGATTTCGCTGACCCGGGCCTCCAAGGAGAGACCAAGCACCAGCACCGGCCGTGCCCTGAGACCCACACTTAAGCCCCCGTCCTGAGTGTTATCACCCATGGGCCTGGTTTAAGAGCCTCGTGCTCTTGGTTCTCCATTCCACACTTATTCAGATTTCGCTGACCCGGGCCTCCAAGGAGAGACCAAGCACCAGCACCGGCCGTGCCCTGAGACCCACACTTAAGACCCCGTCCTGAGTGTTATCACCCAAGGGCCTTGGTTAAAGAGCCTTGCGCCCTTGGTTCTCCATTCCACACTTAGTCCGATTTCGCTGACCCAGGCCTCCATGGAGAGACCCAGCACCAGCACCGGCTGTGCCCGGGGACCCACAGTTAGGCCCCCGTCCTGAGTGCTGAAAATGCCTAGAAATGTCTCACTCTTTGTGTTAGGGAAAGATACATTACTTGGGACACTTCTAGGCACTTTACATTACAGCAAAAATGCCTGGAAATGTCCGACACCTTTGGTGTTAGGGTAATACAATACATGGGACACTTGTAGGCACTTTACATTACAGCAAAATGCCTAGAAATGTCCCACACTAGGGGTTACGGAAGTGCAATATTTGGGTCTCTCTCTGAGTAATTCAAAAGGAAACATTCCTATGATCCTCTTTAAAGGAAACACTCCTATGCTTATCTCCAAAGGATCCTTGGTTCCCGTTCTTACCCATATGTCCTATGGTTATCTCCAAAGGAATCAAAGGAAACACATGTGTATCAGTTTCCTGTGTTTAGATCTCTTTCTTAGTCACATTTCACTGAACCGGGCCTCCACAGAGAGACCAAGCACCAGCACCGGCCGTGCCCGGGGACCCACACTTAAGTCCCTCTCCTGAGTGTTATCACCCATGGGCCTGGGTTAAAGAGCCTCGCGCTCTTGGTTCTCCATTCCACACTTAGTCCGATTTCGCTGACCCGGGCCTCCAAGGAGAGACCAGGCACCAGCACCGGCCGTGCCCTGAGACCCACACTTAAGCCCCCGTCCTGAGTGTTATCACCCATGGGCCTGGGTTAAAGAGCCTCGCTCCCTTGGTTCTCCATTCCACACTTAGTCAGATTTCGCTGACCCAGGTCTCCAAGGAGAGACCAAGCACCAGCACCGGCCATGCCCGGAGACCCACACGTAAGTCCCCGTCCTAAGTGTTATCACCCATGGGCCTTGGTTAAAGAGCCTCGTGCTCTAGGTTCTCCATTCCACACTTAATCAGATTTCGCTGACCCGGTTCTCCAAAGAGAGACCAAGCACCAGCACCGGCCGTGCCCTGAGACCCACACTTAAACCCCCGTCCTGAGTGTTAACACCCATGGGCCTTGGTTAAAGAGCCTCGCGCTCTTGGTTCTCCATTCCACACTTAGTTAGATTTCGCTGACCCGGGCCTCCAAGGAGAGACCAAGCACCAGCACCGGCCATGCCCGGAGACCCACACTTAAGCCCCCGTCCTGAGTGTTATCAACCATGGGCCTGGTTTAAGAGCCTCGTGCTCTTGGTTCTCCATTCCACACTTATTCAGATTTCGCTGACCCGGGCCTCCAAGGAGAGACCAAGCACCAGCACCGGCCGTGCCCTGAGACCCACACTTAAGACCCCGTCCTGAGTGTTATCACCCATGGGCCTTGGTTAAAGAGCCTCGCGCCCTTGGTTCTCCATTCCACACTTAGTCCGATTTCGCTGACCCAGGCCTCCATGGAGAGACCCAGCACCAGCACTGGCTGTGCCCGGAGACCCACACTTAAGCCCCCGTCCTGAATGTTATCACCCATGGGCCTGGGTTAAAGAGCCTCGCGCCCTTGGTCTTCCATTCCACACTTAGTCACTTTTCGCTGACCCGGGCATACATTAAGAGACCCAGTACCAGCACCGGCCGTGCCCTGAGACCCACACTTAAGCCCCCGTCCTGAGTGTTATCACCCATGGGCCTTGGTTAAAGAGCCTCGCGCCCTTGGTTCTCCATTCCACACTTAGTCCGATTTCGCTGACCCAGGCCTCCATGGAGAGACCCAGCACCAGCACCGGCTGTGCCCAGAGACCCACACTTAAGCCCCCTTCCTGAATGTTATCACCCATGGGCCTTGGTTAAAGAGCCTCGCGCCTTTGGTTCTCCATTCCACACTTAGTCCGATTTCGCTGACCCAGGCCTCTATGGAGAGACCCAGCACCAGCACCGGCCGTTCCCGGGGACCCACACTTAGGCCCCCGTCCTGAGTGCTGAAAATGCCTAGAAATGTCTCACTCTTTGTGTTAGGGAAAGATACAATACTTGAGACATTTCTAGGCGCTTTACATTATAGCAAAAATGCCTAGAAATGCCCCACACTTTTTCATGGGGAAAAATACAAAACATGGGAGAAAAAACCTCCAAATATTGCTGAGTCCGGGGACCCACTCTAAAGCCAACACCCTGAGTGCTGAAAATGCCTAGAAATGTTCCACTCTTTGTGTCAGGGAAAAATACAATACATGGGACATTTGTAGGCGCTTTATATTATAGCAAAAATGCCTAGAAATGTCCCAACCAATCAGAATGAGCCGGACGCTTCTAGGCACTTATCATTGAGGCAAAATGCCTGGAAATGTCCCACACCTTTGGTGTTAGGGTAATACAATACATGGGACACTTGTAGGCACTTTAAATTACAGCAAAATGCCTAGAAATGTCCCACACTAGGGGTTAAGGAAGCGCAATATTTGGGTCTCTCTCTGAGTAATTCAAAAGGAAACATTCCTATGATCCTCTTTAAAGGAAACACTCCTATGCTTATCTCCAAAGGATCCTTGTTTCCTGTTCTTACCCATGTTGCCTATGGTTATCTCCAAAGGAATCAAAGGAAACATATGTATATCAGTTTCCTGTGTTTAGATCTCTTTCTTAGTCACATTTCACTGACCCTGGCCACCAAGGAGTGACCAAGCACCAGCACCGGCCGTGCCCGGGGACCCACACTTAAGCCCCCGTCCTGAGTGTTATCACCCATGGGCCTGGGTTAAAGAGCCTCGCGCTCTTGTTTCTCCATTCCACACTTAGTCAGATTTCGCTGACCCGGGCCTCCAAGGAGAGACCAAGCACCAGCACCGGCCATGCCCGGAGACCCACACTTAAGCCCCCGTCCTGAGTGTTATCAACCATGTGCCTGGTTTAAGAGCCTCGTGCTCTTGGTTCTCCATTCCACACTTATTCAGATTTCGCTGACCCGGGCCTCCAAGGAGAGACCAAGCACCAGCACCGGCCGTGCCCTGAGACCCACACTTAAGCCCCCGTCCTGAGTGTTATCACCCATGGGCCTTGGTTAAAGAGCCTCGCGCCCTTGGTTCTCCATTCCACACTTAGTCCGATTTCGCTGACCCGGGCCTCCAAGGAGAGACCAAGCACCAGCACCGGCCGTGCCCTGAGACCCACACTTAAGCCCCCGTCCTGAGTGTTATCACCCATGGGCCTGGTTTAAGAGCCTCGTGCTCTTGGTTCTCCATTCCACACTTATTCAGATTTCGCTGACCCGGGCCTCCAAGGAGAGACCAAGCACCAGCACCGGCCGTGCCCTGAGACCCACACTTAAGACCCCGTCCTGAGTGTTATCACCCATGGGCCTTGGTTAAAGAGCCTCGCGCCCTTGGTTCTCCATTCCACACTTAGTCCGATTTCGCTGACCCAGGCCTCCATGGAGAGACCCAGCACCAGCACCGGCTGTGCCCGGGGACCCACACTTAGGCCCCCGTCCTGAGTGCTGAAAATGCCTAGAAATGTCTCACTCTTTGTGTTAGGGAAAGATACAATACTTGGGACACTTCTAGGCACTTTACATTACAGCAAAAATGCCTGGAAATGTCCGACACCTTTGGTGTTAGGGTAATACAATACATGGGACACTTGTAGGCACTTTACATTACAGCAAAATGCCTAGAAATGTCCCACACTAGGGGTTACGGAAGTGCAATATTTGGGTCTCTCTCTGAGTAATTCAAAAGGAAAAATTCCTATGATCCTCTTTAAAGGAAACACTCCTATGCTTATCTCCAAAGGATCCTTGGTTCCCGTTCTTACCCATATGTCCTATGGTTGTCTCCAAAGGAATCAAAGGAAACACATGTGTATCAGTTTCCTGTGTTTAGATCTCTTTCTTAGTCACATTTCACTGAACCGGGCCTCCACAGAGAGACCAAGCACCAGCACCGGCCGTGCCCGGGGACCCACACTTAAGTCCCTCTCCTGAGTGTTATCACCCATGGGCCTGGGTTAAAGAGCCTCGCGCTCTTGGTTCTCCATTCCACACTTAGTTAGATTTCGCTGACCCGGGCCTCCAAGGAGAGACCAAGCACCAGCACCGGCCATGCCCGGAGACCCACACTTAAGCCCCCGTCCTGAGTGTTATCAACCATGGGCCTGGTTTAAGAGCCTCGTGCTCTTGGTTCTCCATTCCACACTTATTCAGATTTCGCTGACCCGGGCCTCCAAGGAGAGACCAAGCACCAGCACCGGCCGTGCCCTGAGACCCACACTTAAGCCCCTGTCCTGAGTGTTATCACCCATGGGCCTTGGTTAAAGAGCCTCGCGCCCTTGGTTCTCCATTCCACACTTAGTCCGATTTCGCTGACCCGGGCCTCCAAGGAGAGACCAGGCACCAGCACCGGCCGTGCCCTGAGACCCACACTTAAGCCCCCGTCCTGAGTGTTATCACCCATGGGCCTGGGTTAAAGAGCCTCGCTCCCTTGGTTCTCCATTCCACACTTAGTCAGATTTCGCTGACCCAGGTCTCCAAGGAGAGACCAAGCACCAGCACCGGCCATTCCCGGAGACCCACACGTAAGTCCCCGTCCTAAGTGTTATCACCCATGGGCCTTGGTTAAAGAGCCTCGTGCTATAGGTTCTCCGTTCCACACTTAATCAGATTTCGCTGACCCGGTTCTCCAAGGAGAGACCAAGCACCAGCACCGGCCGTGCCCTGAGACCCACACTTAAACCCCCGTCCTGAGTGTTAACACCCATGGGCCTTGGTTAAAGAGCCTCGCGCTCTTGGTTCTCCATTCCACACTTAGTTAGATTTCGCTGACCCGGGCCTCCAAGGAGAGACCAAGCACCAGCACCGGCCATGCCCGGAGACCCACACTTAAGCCCCCGTCCTGAGTGTTATCAACCATGGGCCTGGTTTAAGAGCCTCGTGCTCTTGGTTCTCCATTCCACACTTATTCAGATTTCGCTGACCCGGGCCTCCAAGGAGAGACCAAGCACCAGCACCGGCCGTGCCCTGAGACCCACACTTAAGACCCCGTCCTGAGTGTTATCACCCATGGGCCTTGGTTAAAGAGCCTCGCGCCCTTGGTTCTCCATTCCACACTTAGTCCGATTTCGCTGACCCAGGCCTCCATGGAGAGACCCAGCACCAGCACTGGCTGTGCCCGGAGACCCACACTTAAGCCCCCGTCCTGAATGTTATCACCCATGGGCCTGGGTTAAAGAGCCTCGCGCCCTTGGTCTTCCATTCCACACTTAGTCACTTTTCGCTGACCCGGGCATACATTAAGAGACCCAGTACCAGCACCGGCCGTGCCCTGAGACCCACACTTAAGCCCCCGTCCTGAGTGTTATCACCCATGGGCCTTGGTTAAAGAGCCTCGCGCCCTTGGTTCTCCATTCCACACTTAGTCCGATTTCGCTGACCCAGGCCTCCATGGAGAGACCCAGCACCAGCACCGGCTGTGCCCAGAGACCCACACTTAAGCCCCCTTCCTGAATGTTATCACCCATGGGCCTTGGTTAAAGAGCCTCGCGCCTTTGGTTCTCCATTCCACACTTAGTCCGATTTCGCTGACCCAGGCCTCTATGGAGAGACCCAGCACCAGCACCGGCCGTTCCCGGGGACCCACACTTAGGCCCCCGTCCTGAGTGCTGAAAATGCCTAGAAATGTCTCACTCTTTGTGTTAGGGAAAGATACAATACTTGAGACATTTCTAGGCGCTTTACATTATAGCAAAAATGCCTAGAAATGCCCCACACTTTTTCATGGGGAAAAATACAAAACATGGGAGAAAAAACCTCCAAATATTGCTGAGTCCGGGGACCCACTCTAAAGCCAACACCCTGAGTGCTGAAAATGCCTAGAAATGTTCCACTCTTTGTGTCAGGGAAAAATACAATACATGGGACATTTGTAGGCGCTTTATATTATAGCAAAAATGCCTAGAAATGTCCCAACCAATCAGAATGAGCCGGACGCTTCTAGGCACTTATCATTGAGGCAAAATGCCTGGAAATGTCCCACACCTTTGGTGTTAGGGTAATACAATACATGGGACACTTGTAGGCACTTTAAATTACAGCAAAATGCCTAGAAATGTCCCACACTAGGGGTTAAGGAAGCGCAATATTTGGGTCTCTCTCTGAGTAATTCAAAAGGAAACATTCCTATGATCCTCTTTAAAGGAAACACTCCTATGCTTATCTCCAAAGGATCCTTGTTTCCTGTTCTTACCCATGTTGCCTATGGTTATCTCCAAAGGAATCAAAGGAAACATATGTATATCAGTTTCCTGTGTTTAGATCTCTTTCTTAGTCACATTTCACTGACCCTGGCCACCAAGGAGTGACCAAGCACCAGCACCGGCCGTGCCCGGGGACCCACACTTAAGCCCCCGTCCTGAGTGTTATCACCCATGGGCCTGGGTTAAAGAGCCTCGCGCTCTTGTTTCTCCATTCCACACTTAGTCAGATTTCGCTGACCCGGGCCTCCAAGGAGAGACCAAGCACCAGCACCGGCCATGCCCGGAGACCCACACTTAAGCCCCCGTCCTGAGTGTTATCAACCATGTGCCTGGTTTAAGAGCCTCGTGCTCTTGGTTCTCCATTCCACACTTATTCAGATTTCGCTGACCCGGGCCTCCAAGGAGAGACCAAGCACCAGCACCGGCCGTGCCCTGAGACCCACACTTAAGCCCCCGTCCTGAGTGTTATCACCCATGGGCCTTGGTTAAAGAGCCTCGCGCCCTTGGTTCTCCATTCCACACTTAGTCCGATTTCGCTGACCCGGGCCTCCAAGGAGAGACCAAGCACCAGCACCGGCCGTGCCCTGAGACCCACACTTAAGCCCCCGTCCTGAGTGTTATCACCCATGGGCCTGGTTTAAGAGCCTCGTGCTCTTGGTTCTCCATTCCACACTTATTCAGATTTCGCTGACCCGGGCCTCCAAGGAGAGACCAAGCACCAGCACCGGCCGTGCCCTGAGACCCACACTTAAGACCCCGTCCTGAGTGTTATCACCCATGGGCCTTGGTTAAAGAGCCTCGCGCCCTTGGTTCTCCATTCCACACTTAGTCCGATTTCGCTGACCCAGGCCTCCATGGAGAGACCCAGCACCAGCACCGGCTGTGCCCGGGGACCCACACTTAGGCCCCCGTCCTGAGTGCTGAAAATGCCTAGAAATGTCTCACTCTTTGTGTTAGGGAAAGATACAATACTTGGGACACTTCTAGGCACTTTACATTACAGCAAAAATGCCTGGAAATGTCCGACACCTTTGGTGTTAGGGTAATACAATACATGGGACACTTGTAGGCACTTTACATTACAGCAAAATGCCTAGAAATGTCCCACACTAGGGGTTACGGAAGTGCAATATTTGGGTCTCTCTCTGAGTAATTCAAAAGGAAAAATTCCTATGATCCTCTTTAAAGGAAACACTCCTATGCTTATCTCCAAAGGATCCTTGGTTCCCGTTCTTACCCATATGTCCTATGGTTGTCTCCAAAGGAATCAAAGGAAACACATGTGTATCAGTTTCCTGTGTTTAGATCTCTTTCTTAGTCACATTTCACTGAACCGGGCCTCCACAGAGAGACCAAGCACCAGCACCGGCCGTGCCCGGGGACCCACACTTAAGTCCCTCTCCTGAGTGTTATCACCCATGGGCCTGGGTTAAAGAGCCTCGCGCTCTTGGTTCTCCATTCCACACTTAGTTAGATTTCGCTGACCCGGGCCTCCAAGGAGAGACCAAGCACCAGCACCGGCCATGCCCGGAGACCCACACTTAAGCCCCCGTCCTGAGTGTTATCAACCATGGGCCTGGTTTAAGAGCCTCGTGCTCTTGGTTCTCCATTCCACACTTATTCAGATTTCGCTGACCCGGGCCTCCAAGGAGAGACCAAGCACCAGCACCGGCCGTGCCCTGAGACCCACACTTAAGCCCCTGTCCTGAGTGTTATCACCCATGGGCCTTGGTTAAAGAGCCTCGCGCCCTTGGTTCTCCATTCCACACTTAGTCCGATTTCGCTGACCCGGGCCTCCAAGGAGAGACCAGGCACCAGCACCGGCCGTGCCCTGAGACCCACACTTAAGCCCCCGTCCTGAGTGTTATCACCCATGGGCCTGGGTTAAAGAGCCTCGCTCCCTTGGTTCTCCATTCCACACTTAGTCAGATTTCGCTGACCCAGGTCTCCAAGGAGAGACCAAGCACCAGCACCGGCCATTCCCGGAGACCCACACGTAAGTCCCCGTCCTAAGTGTTATCACCCATGGGCCTTGGTTAAAGAGCCTCGTGCTATAGGTTCTCCATTCCACACTTAATCAGATTTCGCTGACCCGGTTCTCCAAGGAGAGACCAAGCACCAGCACCGGCCGTGCCCTGAGACCCACACTTAAACCCCCGTCCTGAGTGTTAACACCCATGGGCCTTGGTTAAAGAGCCTCGCGCCCTTTGTTCTCCATTCCACACTTAGTCCGATTTCGCTGACCCAGGCCTCCATGGAGAAACCCAGCACCAGCACTGGCTGTGCCCGGAGATCCACACTTAAGCCCCCGTCCTGAATGTTATCACCCATGGGCCTGGGTTAAAGAACCTCGCGCCCTTGGTCTTCCATTCCACACTTAGTCACTTTTCGCTGACCCGGGCATACATTAAGAGACCCAGTACCAGCACCGGCCGTGCCCTGAGACCCACACTTAAGCCCCCGTCCTGAGTGTTATCACCCATGGGCCTTGGTTAAAGAGCCTCGCGCCCTTGGTTCTCCATTCCACACTTAGTCCGATTTCGCTGACCCAGGCCTCCATGGAGAGACCCAGCACCAGCACCGGCTGTGCCCAGAGACCCACACTTAAGCCCCCTTCCTGAATGTTATCACCCATGGGCCTTGGTTAAAGAGCCTCGCGCCTTTGGTTCTCCATTCCACACTTAGTCCGATTTCGCTGACCCAGGCCTCTATGGAGAGACCCAGCACCAGCACCGGCCGTTCCCGGGGACCCACACTTAGGCCCCCGTCCTGAGTGCTGAAAATGCCTAGAAATGTCTCACTCTTTGTGTTAGGGAAAGATACAATACTTGAGACATTTCTAGGCGCTTTACATTATAGCAAAAATGCCTAGAAATGTCCCACACTTTTTCATGGGGAAAAATACAAAACATGGGAGAAAAAACCTCCAAATATTGCTGAGTCCGGGGACCCACTCTAAAGCCAACACCCTGAGTGCTGAAAATGCCTAGAAATGTTCCACTCTTTGTGTCAGGGAAAAATACAATACATGGGACATTTGTAGGCGCTTTATATTATAGCAAAAATGCCTACAAATGTCCCAACCAATCAGAATGAGCCGGACGCTTCTAGGCACTTATCATTGAGGCAAAATGCCTGGAAATGTCCCACACCTTTGGTGTTAGGGTAATACAATACATGGGACACTTGTAGGCACTTTAAATTACAGCAAAATGCCTAGAAATGTCCCACACTAGGGGTTAAGGAAGCGCAATATTTGGGTCTCTCTCTGAGTAATTCAAAAGGAAACATTCCTATGATCCTCTTTAAAGGAAACACTCCTATGCTTATCTCCAAAGGATCCTTGTTTCCTGTTCTTACCCATGTTGCCTATGGTTATCTCCAAAGGAATCAAAGGAAACATATGTATATCAGTTTCCTGTGTTTAGATCTCTTTCTTAGTCACATTTCACTGACCCTGGCCACCAAGGAGTGACCAAGCACCAGCACCGGCCGTGCCCGGGGACCCACACTTAAGCCCCCGTCCTGAGTGTTATCACCCATGGGCCTGGGTTAAAGACCCTCGCGCTCTTGTTTCTCCATTCCACACTTAGTCAGATTTCGCTGACCCGGGCCTCCCAGGAGAGACCAAGCACCAGCACCGGCCATGCCGGGAGACCCACACTTAAGCCCCCGTCCTGAGTGTTATCACCCATGGGCCTGGTTTAAGAGCCTCGTGCTCTTGGTTCTCCATTCCACACTTATTCAGATTTCGCTGACCCGGGCCTCCAAGGAGAGACCAAGCACCAGCACCGGCCATGCCCGGAGACCCACACTTAAGCCCCCGTCCTGAGTGTTATCAACCATGGGCCTGGTTTAAGAGCCTCGTGCTCTTGGTTCTCCATTCCACACTTATTCAGATTTCGCTGACCCGGGCCTCCAAGGAGAGACCAAGCACCAGCACCGGCCGTGCCCTGAGACCCACACTTAAGCCCCCGTCCTGAGTGTTATCACCCATGGGCCTTGGTTAAAGAGCCTCGCGCCCTTGGTTCTCCATTCCACACTTAGTCCGATTTCGCTGACCCGGGCCTCCAAGGAGAGACCAAGCACCAGCACCGGCCGTGCCCTGAGACCCACACTTAAGCCCCCGTCCTGAGTGTTATCACCCATGGGCCTGGTTTAAGAGCCTCGTGCTCTTGGTTCTCCATTCCACACTTATTCAGATTTCGCTGACCCGGGCCTCCAAGGAGAGACCAAGCACCAGCACCGGCCGTGCCCTGAGACCCACACTTAAGACCCCGTCCTGAGTGTTATCACCCATGGGCCTTGGTTAAAGAGCCTCGCGCCCTTGGTTCTCCATTCCACACTTAGTCCGATTTCGCTGACCCAGGCCTCCATGGAGAGACCCAGCACCAGCACCGGCTGTGCCCGGGGACCCACACTTAGGCCCCCGTCCTGAGTGCTGAAAATGCCTAGAAATGTCTCACTCTTTGTGTTAGGGAAAGATACAATACTTGGGACACTTCTAGGCACTTTACATTACAGCAAAAATGCCTGGAAATGTCCGACACCTTTGGTGTTAGGGTAATACAATACATGGGACACTTGTAGGCACTTTACATTACAGCAAAATGCCTAGAAATGTCCCACACTAGGGGTTACGGAAGTGCAATATTTGGGTCTCTCTCTGAGTAATTCAAAAGGAAAAATTCCTATGATCCTCTTTAAAGGAAACACTCCTATGCTTATCTCCAAAGGATCCTTGGTTCCCGTTCTTACCCATATGTCCTATGGTTGTCTCCAAAGGAATCAAAGGAAACACATGTGTATCAGTTTCCTGTGTTTAGATCTCTTTCTTAGTCACATTTCACTGAACCGGGCCTCCACAGAGAGACCAAGCACCAGCACCGGCCGTGCCCGGGGACCCACACTTAAGTCCCTCTCCTGAGTGTTATCACCCATGGGCCTGGGTTAAAGAGCCTCGCGCTCTTGGTTCTCCATTCCACACTTAGTTAGATTTCGCTGACCCGGGCCTCCAAGGAGAGACCAAGCACCAGCACCGGCCATGCCCGGAGACCCACACTTAAGCCCCCGTCCTGAGTGTTATCAACCATGGGCCTGGTTTAAGAGCCTCGTGCTCTTGGTTCTCCATTCCACACTTATTCAGATTTCGCTGACCCGGGCCTCCAAGGAGAGACCAAGCACCAGCACCGGCCGTGCCCTGAGACCCACACTTAAGCCCCTGTCCTGAGTGTTATCACCCATGGGCCTTGGTTAAAGAGCCTCGCGCCCTTGGTTCTCCATTCCACACTTAGTCCGATTTCGCTGACCCGGGCCTCCAAGGAGAGACCAGGCACCAGCACCGGCCGTGCCCTGAGACCCACACTTAAGCCCCCGTCCTGAGTGTTATCACCCATGGGCCTGGGTTAAAGAGCCTCGCTCCCTTGGTTCTCCATTCCACACTTAGTCAGATTTCGCTGACCCAGGTCTCCAAGGAGAGACCAAGCACCAGCACCGGCCATTCCCGGAGACCCACACGTAAGTCCCCGTCCTGAATGTTATCACCCATGGGCCTGGGTTAAAGAGCCTCGCGCCCTTGGTCTTCCATTCCACACTTAGTCACTTTTCGCTGACCCGGGCATACATTAAGAGACCCAGTACCAGCACCGGCCGTGCCTTGAGACCCACACTTAAGCCTCCGTCCTGAGTGTTATCACCCATGGGCCTGGGTTAAAGAGCCTCGCGCCCTTGGTTCTCCATTCCACACTTAGTCCGATTTCGCTGACCCAGGCCTCCATGGAGAGACCCAGCACCAGCACTGGCTGTGCCCGGAGACCCACACTTAAGCCCCCGTCCTGAATGTTATCACCCATGGGCCTGGGTTAAAGAGCCTCGCGCCCTTGGTCTTCCATTCCACACTTAGTCACTTTTCGCTGACCCGGGCATACATTAAGAGACCCAGTACCAGCACCGGCCGTGCCCTGAGACCCACACTTAAGCCCCCGTCCTGAGTGTTATCACCCATGGGCCTTGGTTAAAGAGCCTCGTGCCCTTGGTTCTCCATTCCACACTTAGTCCGATTTCGCTGACCCAGGCCTCCATGGAGAGACCCAGCACAAGCACCGGCTGTGCCCAGAGACCCACACTTAAGCCCCCGTCCTGAATGTTATCACCCATGGGCCTTGGTTAAAGAGCCTCGCGCCTTTGGTTCTCCATTCCACACTTAGTCCGATTTCGCTGACCCAGGCCTCCATGGAGAGACCCAGCACCAGCACCGGCCGTTCCCGGGGACCCACACTTAGGCCCCCGTCCTGAGTGCTGAAAATGCCTAGAAATGTTCCACTCTTTGTGTCAGGGAAAAATACATTACATGGGACATTTGTAGGCGCTGTATATTATAGCAAAAATGCCTAGAAATGTCCCAACCAATCAGAATGAGCCGGACGCTTCTAGGCACTTATCATTGAGGCAAAATGCCTGGAAATGTCCCACACCTTTGGTGTTAGGGTAATACAATACATGGGACACTTGTAGGCACTTTACATTACAGCAAAATGCCTAGAAATGTCCCACACTAGGGGTTACGGAAGTGCAATATTTGGGTCTCTCTCTGAGTAATTCAAAAGGAAACATTCCTATGATCCTCTTTAAAGGAAACACTCCTATGCTTATCTCCAAAGGATCCTTGTTTCCTGTTCTTACCCATGTTGCCTATGGTTATCTCCAAGGGAATCAAAGGAAACATATGTATATCAGTTTCCTGTGTTTAGATCTCTTTCTTAGTCACATTTCACTGACCCTGGCCACCAAGGAGTGACCAAGCACCAGCACCGGCCATGCCCGGGGACCCACACTTAAGCCCCCGTCCTGAGTGTTATCACCCATGGGCCTGGGTTAAAGAGCCTCGTTCTCTTGGTTCTCCATTCCACACTTAGTCAGATTTCGCTGACCCGGGCCTCCAAGGAGAGACCAAGCACCAGCACCGGCCATGCCCGGAGACCCACACTTAAGCCCCCGTCCTGAGTGTTATCACCCATGGGCCTGGGTTAAAGAGCCTCGCGCCCTTGGTTCTCCATTCCACACTTAGTCCGATTTCGCTGACCCAGGCCTCCATGGAGAGACCCAGCACCAGCACTGGCTGTGCCCGGAGACCCACACTTAAGCCCCCGTCCTGAATGTTATCACCCATGGGCCTGGGTTAAAGAGCCTCGCGCCCTTGGTCTTCCATTCCACACTTAGTCACTTTTCGCTGACCCGGGCATACATTAAGAGACCCAGTACCAGCACCGGCCGTGCCCTGAGACCCACACTTAAGCCCCCGTCCTGAGTGTTATCACCCATGGGCCTTGGTTAAAGAGCCTCGTGCCCTTGGTTCTCCATTCCACACTTAGTCCGATTTCGCTGACCCAGGCCTCCATGGAGAGACCCAGCACAAGCACCGGCTGTGCCCAGAGACCCACACTTAAGCCCCCGTCCTGAATGTTATCACCCATGGGCCTTGGTTAAAGAGCCTCGCGCCTTTGGTTCTCCATTCCACACTTAGTCCGATTTCGCTGACCCAGGCCTCCATGGAGAGACCCAGCACCAGCACCGGCCGTTCCCGGGGACCCACACTTAGGCCCCCGTCCTGAGTGCTGAAAATGCCTAGAAATGTTCCACTCTTTGTGTCAGGGAAAAATACATTACATGGGACATTTGTAGGCGCTTTATATTATAGCAAAAATTCCTAGAAATGTCCCAACCAATCAGAATGAGCCGGACGCTTCTAGGCACTTATCATTGAGGCAAAATGCCTGGAAATGTCCCACACCTTTGGTGTTAGGGTAATACAATACATGGGACACTTGTAGGCACTTTACATTACAGCAAAATGCCTAGAAATGTCCCACACTAGGGGTTACGGAAGTGCAATATTTGGGTCTCTCTCTGAGTAATTCAAAAGGAAACATTCCTATGATCCTCTTTAAAGGAAACACTCCTATGCTTATCTCCAAAGGATCCTTGTTTCCTGTTCTTACCCATGTTGCCTATGGTTATCTCCAAGGGAATCAAAGGAAACATATGTATATCAGTTTCCTGTGTTTAGATCTCTTTCTTAGTCACATTTCACTGACCCTGGCCACCAAGGAGTGACCAAGCACCAGCACCGGCCATGCCCGGGGACCCACACTTAAGCCCCCGTCCTGAGTGTTATCACCCATGGGCCTGGGTTAAAGAGCCTCGTTCTCTTGGTTCTCCATTCCACACTTAGTCAGATTTCGCTGACCCGGGCCTCCAAGGAGAGACCAAGCACCAGCACCGGCCATGCCCGGAGACCCACACTTAAGCCCCCGTCCTGAGTGTTATCACCCATGGGCCTTGGTTAAAGAGCCTCGCGCCCTTGGTTCTCCATTCCACACTTAGTCCGATTTCGCTGACCCAGGCCTCCATGGAGAGACCCAGCACCAGCACTGGCTGTGCCCGGAGACCCACACTTAAGCCCCCGTCCTGAATGTTATCACCCATGGGCCTGGGTTAAAGAGCCTCGCGCCCTTGGTCTTCCATTCCACACTTAGTCACTTTTCGCTGACCCGGGCATACATTAAGAGACCCAGTACCAGCACCGGCCGTGCCCTGAGACCCACACTTAAGCCCCCGTCCTGAGTGTTATCACCCATGGGCCTTGGTTAAAGAGCCTCGCGCCCTTGGTTCTCCATTCCACACTTAGTCCGATTTCGCTGACCCAGGCCTCCATGGAGAGACCCAGCACCAGCACCGGCTGTGCCCAGAGACCCACACTTAAGCCCCCGTCCTGAATGTTTTCACCCATGGGCCTTGGTTAAAGAGCCTCGCGCCTTTGGTTCTCCATTCCACACTTAGTCCGATTTCGCTGACCCAGGCCTCCATGGAGAGACCCAGCACCAGCACCGGCCGTTCCCGGGGACCCACACTTAGGCCCCCGTCCTGAGTGCTGAAAATGCCTAGAAATGTCTCACTCTTTGTGTTAGGGAAAGATACAATACTTGGGACACTTCTAGGCGCTTTACATTATAGCAAAAATGCCTAGAAATGTCCCACACTTTTTCATGGGGAAAAATACAAAACATGGGAGAAAAAACCTCCAAATATTGCTGAGCCCGGGGACCCACTCTAAAGCCAACACCCTTAGTGCTGAAAATGCCTAGAAATGTTCCACTCTTTGTGTCAGGGAAAAATACAATACATGGGACATTTGTAGGCGCTTTATATTACAGCAAAATGCCTAGAAATGTCCCACACTAGGGGTTACGGAAGTGCAATATTTGGGTCTCTCTCTGAGTAATTCAAAAGGAAACATTCCTATGATCCTCTTTAAAGGAAACACTCCTATGCCTATCTCCAAAGGATCCTTGTTTCCTGTTCTTACCCATGTTGCCTATGGTTATCTCCAAGGGAATCAAAGGAAACATATGTATATCAGTTTCCTGTGTTTAGATCTCTTTCTTAGTCACATTTCACTGACCCTGGCCACCAAGGAGTGACCAAGCACCAGCACCGGCCATGCCCGGGGACCCAAACTTAAGCCCCCGTCCTGAGTGTTATCACCCATGGGCCTGGGTTAAAGAGCCTCGCGCCCTTGGTCTTCCATTCCACACTTAGTCACTTTTCGCTGACCCGGGCATACATTAAGAGACCCAGTACCAGCACCGGCCGTGCCCTGAGACCCACACTTAAGCCCCCGTCCTGAGTGTTATCACCCATGGGCCTTGGTTAAAGAGCCTCGCGCCCTTGGTTCTCCATTCCACACTTAGTCCGATTTCGCTGACCCAGGCCTCCATGGAGAGACCCAGCACCAGCACCGGCTGTGCCCAGAGACCCACACTTAAGCCCCCGTCCTGAATGTTATCACCCATGGGCCTTGGTTAAAGAGCCTCGCGCCTTTGGTTCTCCATTCCACACTTAGTCCGATTTCGCTGACCCAGGCCTCCATGGAGAGACCCAGCACCAGCACCGGCTGTGCCCGGGGACCCACACTTAGGCCCCCGTCCTGAGTGCTGAAAATGCCTAGAAATGTCTCACTCTTTGTGTTAGGGAAAGATACAATACTTGGGACACTTCTAGGCACTTTACATTACAGCAAAAATGCCTGGAAATGTCCGACACCTTTGGTGTTAGGGTAATACAATACATTGGACACTTGTAGGCACTTTACATTACAGCAAAATGCCTAGAAATGTCCCACACTAGGGGTTACGGAAGTGCAATATTTGGGTCTCTCTCTGAGTAATTCAAAAGGAAACATTCCTATGATCCTCTTTAAAGGAAACACTCCTATGCTTATCTCCAAAGGATCCTTGGTTCCCGTTCTTACCCATATGTCCTATGGTTATCTCCAAAGGAATCAAAGGAAACACATGTGTATCAGTTTCCTGTGTTTAGATCTCTTTCTTAGTCACATTTCACTGAACCGGGCCTCCACAGAGAGACCAAGCACCAGCACCGGCCGTGCCCGGGGACCCACACTTAAGTCCCTCTCCTGAGTGTTATCACCCATGGGCCTGGGTTAAAGAGCCTCGCGCTCTTGGTTCTCCATTCCACACTTAGTTAGATTTCGCTGACCCGGGCCTCCAAGGAGAGACCAAGCACCAGCACCGGCCATGCCCGGAGACCCACACTTAAGCCCCCGTCCTGAGTGTTATCAACCATGGGCCTGGTTTAAGAGCCTCGTGCTCTTGGTTCTCCATTCCACACTTATTCAGATTTCGCTGACCCGGGCCTCCAAGGAGAGACCAAGCACCAGCACCGGCCGTGCCCTGAGACCCACACTTAAGCCCCCGTCCTGAGTGTTATCACCCATGGGCCTTGGTTAAAGAGCCTCGCGCCCTTGGTTCTCCATTCCACACTTAGTCCGATTTCGCTGACCCGGGCCTCCAAGGAGAGACCAGGCACCAGCACCGGCCGTGCCCTGAGACCCACACTTAAGCCCCCGTCCTGAGTGTTATCACCCATGGGCCTGGGTTAAAGAGCCTCGCTCCCTTGGTTCTCCATTCCACACTTAGTCAGATTTCGCTGACCCAGATCTCCAAGGAGAGACCAAGCACCAGCACCGGCCATGCCCGGAGACCCACACGTAAGTCCCCGTCCTAAGTGTTATCACCCATGGGCCTCGGTTAAAGAGCCTCGTGCTCTAGGTTCTCCATTCCACACTTAATCAGATTTCGCTGACCCGGTTCTCCAAGGAGAGACCAAGCACCAGCACCGGCCGTTCCCGGGGACCCACACTTAGGCCCCCGTCCTGAGTGCTGAAAATGCCTAGAAATGTCTCACTCTTTGTGTTAGGGAAAGATACAATACTTGGGACACTTCTAGGCGCTTTACATTATAGCAAAAATGCCTAGAAATGTCCCACACTTTTTCATGGGGAAAAATACAAAACATGGGAGAAAAAACCTCCAAATATTGCTGAGCCCGGGGACCCACTCTAAAGCCAACACCCTGAGTGCTGAAAATGCCTAGAAATGTTCCACTCTTTGTGTCAGGGAAAAATACATTACATGGGACATTTGTACGCGCTTTATATTATAGCAAAAATGCCTAGAAATGTCCCAACCAATCAGAATGAGCCGGACGCTTCTAGGCACTTATCATTGAGGCAAAATGCCTGGAAATGTCCCACACCTTTGGTGTTAGGGTAATACAATACATGGGACACTTGTAGGCACTTTACATTACAGCAAAATGCCTAGAAATGTCCCACACTAGGGGTTACGGAAGTGCAATATTTGGGTCTCTCTCTGAGTAATTCAAAAGGAAACATTCCTATGATCCTCTTTAAAGGAAACACTCCTATGCTTATCTCCAAAGGATCCTTGTTTCCTGTTCTTACCCATGTTGCCTATGGTTATCTCCAAGGGAATCAAAGGAAACATATGTATATCAGTTTCCTGTGTTTAGATCTCTTTCTTAGTCACATTTCACTGACCCTGGCCACCAAGGAGTGACCAAGCACCAGCACCGGCCATGCCCGGGGACCCACACTTAAGCCCCCGTCCTGAGTGTTATCACCCATGGGCCTGGGTTAAAGAGCCTCGTTCTCTTGGTTCTCCATTCCACACTTAGTCAGATTTCGCTGACCCGGGCCTCCAAGGAGAGACCAAGCACCAGCACCGGCCATGCCCGGAGACCCACACTTAAGCCCCCGTCCTGAGTGTTATCACCCATGGGCCTTGGTTAAAGAGCCTCGCGCCCTTGGTTCTCCATTCCACACTTAGTCCGATTTCGCTGACCCAGGCCTCCATGGAGAGACCCAGCACCAGCACTGGCTGTGCCCGGAGACCCACACTTAAGCCCCCGTCCTGAATGTTATCACCCATGGGCCTGGGTTAAAGAGCCTCGCGCCCTTGGTCTTCCATTCCACACTTAGTCACTTTTCGCTGACCCGGGCATACATTAAGAGACCCAGTACCAGCACCGGCCGTGCCCTGAGACCCACACTTAAGCCCCCGTCCTGAGTGTTATCACCCATGGGCCTTGGTTAAAGAGCCTCGCGCCCTTGGTTCTCCATTCCACACTTAGTCCGATTTCGCTGACCCAGGCCTCCATGGAGAGACCCAGCACCAGCACCGGCTGTGCCCAGAGACCCACACTTAAGCCCCCGTCCTGAATGTTATCACCCATGGGCCTTGGTTAAAGAGCCTCGCGCCTTTGGTTCTCGATTCCACACTTAGTCCGATTTCGCTGACCCAGGCCTCCATGGAGAGACCCAGCACCAGCACCGGCCGTTCCCGGGGACCCACACTTAGGCCCCCGTCCTGAGTGCTGAAAATGCCTAGAAATGTCTCACTCTTTGTGTTAGGGAAAGATACAATACTTGGGACACTTCTAGGCGCTTTACATTATAGCAAAAATGCCTAGAAATGTCCCACACTTTTTCATGGGGAAAAATACAAAACATGGGAGAAAAAACCTCCAAATATTGCTGAGCCCGGGGACCCACTCTAAAGCCAACACCCTTAGTGCTGAAAATGCCTAGAAATGTTCCACTCTTTGTGTCAGGGAAAAATACAATACATGGGACATTTGTAGGCGCTTTATATTACAGCAAAATGCCTAGAAATGTCCCACACTTGGGGTTACGGAAGTGCAATATTTGGGTCTCTCTCTGAGTAATTCAAAAGGAAACATTCCTATGATCCTCTTTAAAGGAAACACTCCTATGCTTATCTCCAAAGGATCCTTGTTTCCTGTTCTTACCCATGTTGCCTATGGTTATCTCCAAGGGAATCAAAGGAAACATATGTATATCAGTTTCCTGTGTTTAGATCTCTTTCTTAGTCACATTTCACTGACCCTGGCCACCAAGGAGTGACCAAGCACCAGCACCGGCCATGCCCGGGGACCCACACTTAAGCCCCCGTCCTGAGTGTTATCACCCATGGGCCTGGGTTAAAGAGCCTCGTTCTCTTGGTTCTCCATTCCACACTTAGTCAGATTTCGCTGACCCGGGCCTCCAAGGAGAGACCAAGCACCAGCACCGGCCATGCCCGGAGACCCACACTTAAGCCCCCGTCCTGAGTGTTATCACCCATGGGCCTTGGTTAAAGAGCCTCGCGCCCTTGGTTCTCCATTCCACACTTAGTCCGATTTCGCTGACCCAGATCTCCATGGAGAGACCCAGCACCAGCACTGGCTGTGCCCGGAGACCCACACTTAAGCCCCCGTCCTGAATGTTATCACCCATGGGCCTGGGTTAAAGAGCCTCGCGCCCTTGGTCTTCCATTCCACACTTAGTCACTTTTCGCTGACCCGGGCATACATTAAGAGACCCAGTACCAGCACCGGCCGTGCCCTGAGACCCACACTTAAGCCCCCGTCCTGAGTGTTATCACCCATGGGCCTTGGTTAAAGAGCCTCGCGCCCTTGGTTCTCCATTCCACACTTAGTCCGATTTCGCTGACCCAGGCCTCCATGGAGAGACCCAGCACCAGCACCGGCTGTGCCCAGAGACCCACACTTAAGCCCCCGTCCTGAATGTTATCACCCATGGGCCTTGGTTAAAGAGCCTCGCGCCTTTGGTTCTCCATTCCACACTTAGTCCGATTTCGCTGACCCAGGCCTCCATGGAGAGACCCAGCACCAGCACCGGCTGTCCCCGGGGACCCACACTTAGGCCCCCGTCCTGAGTGCTGAAAATGCCTAAAAATGTCTCACTCTTTGTGTTAGGGAAAGATACAATACTTGGGACACTTCTAGGCACTTTACATTACAACAAAAATGCCTGGAAATGTCCGACACCTTTGGTGTTAGGGTAATACAATACATGGGACACTTGTAGGCACTTTACATTACAGCAAAATGCCTAGAAATGTCCCACACTAGGGGTTACGGAAGTGCAATATTTGGGTCTCTCTCTGAGTAATTCAAAAGGAAACATTCCTATGATCCTCTTTAAAGGAAACACTCCTATGCTTATCTCCAAAGGATCCTTGGTTCCTGTTCTTACCCATATTGCCTATGGTTATCTCCAAAGGAATCAAAGGAAACATATGTATATCAGTTTCCTGTGTTTAGATCTCTTTCTTAGTCACATTTCACTGACCCTGGCCACCAAGGAGTGACCAAGCACCAGCACCGGCCGTGCCCGGGGACGCACACTTAAGCCCCCGTCCTGAGTGTTATCACCCATGGGCCTGGGTTAAAGAGCCTCGCGCTCTTGTTTCTCCATTCCACACTTAGTCAGATTTCGCTGACCCGGGCCTCCAAGGAGAGACCAAGCACCAGCACCGGCCATGCCCGGAGACCCACACTTAAGTCCCCGTCCTGAGTGTTATCAACCATGGGCCTGGTTTAAGAGCCTCGTGCTCTTGGTTCTCCATTCCACACTTATTCAGATTTCGCTGACCCGGGCCTCCAAGGAGAGACCAAGCACCAGCACCGGCAGTGCCCTGAGACCCACACTTAAGCCCCCGTCCTGAGTGTTATCACCCATGGGCCTTGGTTAAAGAGCCTCGCGCCCTTGGTTCTCCATTCCACACTTAGTCCGATTTCGCTGACCCGGGCCTCCAAGGAGAGACCAAGCACCAGCACCGGCCGTGCCCTGAGACCCACACTTAAGACCCCGTCCTGAGTGTTATCACCCAAGGGCCTTGGTTAAAGAGCCTCGCGCCCTTGGTTCTCCATTCCACACTTAGTCCGATTTCGCTGACCCAGGCCTCCATGGAGAGACCCAGCACCAGCACCGGCTGTGCCCGGGGACCCACACTTAGGCCCCCGTCCTGAGTGCTGAAAATGCCTAGAAATGTCTCACTCTTTGTGTTAGGGAAAGATACAATACTTGGGACACTTCTAGGCACTTTACATTACAGCAAAAATGCCTGGAAATGTCCGACACCTTTGGTGTTAGGGTAATACAATACATTGGACACTTGTAGGCACTTTACATTACAGCAAAATGCCTAGAAATGTCCCACACTAGGGGTTACGGAAGTGCAATATTTGGGTCTCTCTCTGAGTAATTCAAAAGGAAACATTCCTATGATCCTCTTTAAAGGAAACACTCCTATGCTTATCTCCAAAGGATCCTTGGTTCCCGTTCTTACCCTTATGTCCTATGGTTATCTCCAAAGGAATCAAAGGAAACACATGTGTATCAGTTTCCTGTGTTTAGATCTCTTTCTTAGTCACATTTCACTGAACCGGGCCTCCACAGAGAGACCAAGCACCAGCACCGGCCGTGCCCGGGGACCCACACTTAAGTCCCTCTCCTGAGTGTTATCACCCATGGGCCTGGGTTAAAGAGCCTCGCGCTCTTGGTTCTCCATTCCACACTTAGTTAGATTTCGCTGACCCGGGCCTCCAAGGAGAGACCAAGCACCAGCACCGGCCATGCCCGGAGACCCACACTTAAGCCCCCGTCCTGAGTGTTATCAACCATGGGCCTGGTTTAAGAGCCTCGTGCTCTTGGTTCTCCATTCCACACTTATTCAGATTTCGCTGACCCGGGCCTCCAAGGAGAGACCAAGCACCAGCACCGGCCGTGCCCTGAGACCCACACTTAAGCCCCCGTCCTGAGTGTTATCACCCATGGGCCTTGGTTAAAGAGCCTCGCGCCCTTGGTTCTCCATTCCACACTTAGTCCGATTTCGCTGACCCGGGCCTCCAAGGAGAGACCAGGCACCAGCACCGGCCGTGCCCTGAGACCCACACTTAAGCCCCCGTCCTGAGTGTTATCACCCATGGGCCTGGGTTAAAGAGCCTCGCTCCCTTGGTTCTCCATTCCACACTTAGTCAGATTTCGCTGACCCAGATCTCCAAGGAGAGACCAAGCACCAGCACCGGCCATGCCCGGAGACCCACACGTAAGTCCCCGTCCTAAGTGTTATCACCCATGGGCCTCGGTTAAAGAGCCTCGTGCTCTAGGTTCTCCATTCCACACTTAATCAGATTTCGCTGACCCGGTTCTCCAAGGAGAGACCAAGCACCAGCACCGGCCGTTCCCGGGGACCCACACTTAGGCCCCCGTCCTGAGTGCTGAAAATGCCTAGAAATGTCTCACTCTTTGTGTTAGGGAAAGATACAATACTTGGGACACTTCTAGGCGCTTTACATTATAGCAAAAATGCCTAGAAATGTCCCACACTTTTTCATGGGGAAAAATACAAAACATGGGAGAAAAAACCTCCAAATATTGCTGAGCCCGGGGACCCACTCTAAAGCCAACACCCTGAGTGCTGAAAATGCCTAGAAATGTTCCACTCTTTGTGTCAGGGAAAAATACATTACATGGGACATTTGTAGGCGCTTTATATTATAGCAAAAATGCCTAGAAATGTCCCAACCAATCAGAATGAGCCGGACGCTTCTAGGCACTTATCATTGAGGCAAAATGCCTGGAAATGTCCCACACCTTTGGTGTTAGGGTAATACAATACATGGGTAGCAAAAATGCCTAGAAATGTCCCAACCAATCAGAATGAGCCGGACGCTTCTAGGCACTTATCATTGAGGCAAAATGCCTGGAAATGTCCCACACCTTTGGTGTTAGGGTAATACAATACATGGGACACTTGTAGGCACTTTACATTACAGCAAAATGCCTAGAAATGTCCCACACTAGGGGTTACGGAAGTGCAATATTTGGGTCTCTCTCTGAGTAATTCAAAAGGAAACATTCCTATGATCCTCTTTAAAGGAAACACTCCTATGCTTATCTCCAAAGGATCCTTGTTTCCTGTTCTTACCCATGTTGCCTATGGTTATCTCCAAGGGAATCAAAGGAAACATATGTATATCAGTTTCCTGTGTTTAGATCTCTTTCTTAGTCACATTTCACTGACCCTGGCCACCAAGGAGTGACCAAGCACCAGCACCGGCCATGCCCGGGGACCCACACTTAAGCCCCCGTCCTGAGTGTTATCACCCATGGGCCTGGGTTAAAGAGCCTCGTTCTCTTGGTTCTCCATTCCACACTTAGTCAGATTTCGCTGACCCGGGCCTCCAAGGAGAGACCAAGCACCAGCACCGGCCATGCCCGGAGACCCACACTTAAGCCCCCGTCCTGAGTGTTATCACCCATGGGCCTTGGTTAAAGAGCCTCGCGCCCTTGGTTCTCCATTCCACACTTAGTCCGATTTCGCTGACCCAGGCCTCCATGGAGAGACCCAGCACCAGCACTGGCTGTGCCCGGAGACCCACACTTAAGCCCCCGTCCTGAATGTTATCACCCATGGGCCTGGGTTAAAGAGCCTCGCGCCCTTGGTCTTCCATTCCACACTTAGTCACTTTTCGCTGACCCAGGCCTCCATGGAGAGACCCAGCACCAGCACCGGCTGTGCCCAGAGACCCACACTTAAGCCCCCGTCCTGAATGTTATCACCCATGGGCCTTGGTTAAAGAGCCTCGCGCCTTTGGTTCTCCATTCCACACTTAGTCCGATTTCGCTGACCCAGGCCTCCATGGAGAGACCCAGCACCAGCACCGGCTGTGCCCGGGGACCCACACTTAGGCCCCCGTCCTGAGTGCTGAAAATGCCTAAAAATGTCTCACTCTTTGTGTTAGGGAAAGATACAATACTTGGGACACTTCTAGGCACTTTACATTACAACAAAAATGCCTGGAAATGTCCGACACCTTTGGTGTTAGGGTAATACAATACATGGGACACTTGTAGGCACTTTACATTACAGCAAAATGCCTAGAAATGTCCCACACTAGGGGTTACGGAAGTGCAATATTTGGGTCTCTCTCTGAGTAATTCAAAAAGAAACATTCCTATGATCCTCTTTAAAGGAAACACTCCTATGCTTATCTCCAAAGGATCCTTGGTTCCTGTTCTTACCCATATTGCCTATGGTTATCTCCAAAGGAATCAAAGGAAACATATGTATATCAGTTTCCTGTGTTTAGATCTCTTTCTTAGTCACATTTCACTGACCCTGGCCACCAAGGAGTGACCAAGCACCAGCACCGGCCGTGCCCGGGGACCCACACTTAAGCCCCCGTCCTGAGTGTTATCACCCATGGGCCTGGGTTAAAGAGCCTCGCGC
This sequence comes from Pleuronectes platessa, assembly GCF_947347685.1. Taxonomy (NCBI): domain Eukaryota; kingdom Metazoa; phylum Chordata; class Actinopteri; order Pleuronectiformes; family Pleuronectidae; genus Pleuronectes; species Pleuronectes platessa. The sequence continues at coordinate 64,007 of NW_026519001.1, forward strand.
TCTTGTTTCTCCATTCCACACTTAGTCAGATTTCGCTGACCCGGGCCTCCAAGGAGAGACCAAGCACCAGCACCGGCCATGCCCGGAGACCCACACTTAAGTCCCCGTCCTGAGTGTTATCAACCATGGGCCTGGTTTAAGAGCCTCGTGCTCTTGGTTCTCCATTCCACACTTATTCAGATTTCGCTGACCCGGGCCTCCAAGGAGAGACCAAGCACCAGCACCGGCAGTGCCCTGAGACCCACACTTAAGCCCCCGTCCTGAGTGTTATCACCCAAGGGCCTTGGTTAAAGAGCCTCGCGCCCTTGGTTCTCCATTCCACACTTAGTCCGATTTCGCTGACCCAGGCCTCCATGGAGAGACCCAGCACCAGCACCGGCTGTGCCCGGGGACCCACACTTAGGCCCCCGTCCTGAGTGCTGAAAATGCCTAGAAATGTCTCACTGTTTGTGTTAGGGAAAGATACAATACTTGGGACACTTCTAGGCACTTTACATTACAGCAAAAATGCCTGGAAATGTCCGACACCTTTGGTGTTAGGGTAATACAATACATTGTACACTTGTAGGCACTTTACATTACAGCAAAATGCCTAGAAATGTCCCACACTAGGGGTTACGGAAGTGCAATATTTGGGTCTCTCTCTGAGTAATTCAAAAGGAAACATTCCTATGATCCTCTTTAAAGGAAACACTCCTATGCTTATCTCCAAAGGATCCTTGGTTCCCGTTCTTACCCATATGTCCTATGGTTATCTCCAAAGGAATCAAAGGAAACACATGTGTATCAGTTTCCTGTGTTTAGATCTCTTTCTTAGTCACATTTCACTGAACCGGGCCTCCACAGAGAGACCAAGCACCAGCACCGGCCGTGCCCGGGGACCCACACTTAAGTCCCTCTCCTGAGTGTTATCACCCATGGGCCTGGGTTAAAGAGCCTCGCGCTCTTGGTTCTCCATTCCACACTTAGTTAGATTTCGCTGACCCGGGCCTCCAAGGAGAGACCAAGCACCAGCACCGGCCATGCCCGGAGACCCACACTTAAGCCCCCGTCCTGAGTGTTATCAACCATGGGCCTGGTTTAAGAGCCTCGTGCTCTTGGTTCTCCATTCCACACTTATTCAGATTTCGCTGACCCGGGCCTCCAAGGAGAGACCAAGCACCAGCACCGGCCGTGCCCTGAGACCCACACTTAAGCCCCCGTCCTGAGTGTTATCACCCATGGGCCTTGGTTAAAGAGCCTCGCGCCCTTGGTTCTCCATTCCACACTTAGTCCGATTTCGCTGACCCGGGCCTCCAAGGAGAGACCAGGCACCAGCACCGGCCGTGCCCTGAGACCCACACTTAAGCCCCCGTCCTGAGTGTTATCACCCATGGGCCTGGGTTAAAGAGCCTCGCTCCCTTGGTTCTCCATTCCACACTTAGTCAGATTTCGCTGACCCAGATCTCCAAGGAGAGACCAAGCACCAGCACCGGCCATGCCCGGAGACCCACACGTAAGTCCCCGTCCTAAGTGTTATCACCCATGGGCCTCGGTTAAAGAGCCTCGTGCTCTAGGTTCTCCATTCCACACTTAATCAGATTTCGCTGACCCGGTTCTCCAAGGAGAGACCAAGCACCAGCACCGGCCGTTCCCGGGGACCCACACTTAGGCCCCCGTCCTGAGTGCTGAAAATGCCTAGAAATGTCTCACTCTTTGTGTTAGGGAAAGATACAATACTTGGGACACTTCTAGGCGCTTTACATTATAGCAAAAATGCCTAGAAATGTCCCACACTTTTTCATGGGGAAAAATACAAAACATGGGAGAAAAAACCTCCAAATATTGCTGAGCCCGGGGACCCACTCTAAAGCCAACACCCTGAGTGCTGAAAATGCCTAGAAATGTTCCACTCTTTGTGTCAGGGAAAAATACATTACATGGGACATTTGTAGGCGCTTTATATTATAGCAAAAATGCCTAGAAATGTCCCAACCAATCAGAATGAGCCGGACGCTTCTAGGCACTTATCATTGAGGCAAAATGCCTGGAAATGTCCCACACCTTTGGTGTTAGGGTAATACAATACATGGGACACTTGTAGGCACTTTACATTACAGCAAAATGCCTAGAAATGTCCCACACTAGGGGTTACGGAAGTGCAATATTTGGGTCTCTCTCTGAGTAATTCAAAAGGAAACATTCCTATGATCCTCTTTAAAGGAAACACTCCTATGCTTATCTCCAAAGGATCCTTGTTTCCTGTTCTTACCCATGTTGCCTATGGTTATCTCCAAGGGAATCAAAGGAAACATATGTATATCAGTTTCCTGTGTTTAGATCTCTTTCTTAGTCACATTTCACTGACCCTGGCCACCAAGGAGTGACCAAGCACCAGCACCGGCCATGCCCGGGGACCCACACTTAAGCCCCCGTCCTGAGTGTTATCACCCATGGGCCTGGGTTAAAGAGCCTCGTTCTCTTGGTTCTCCATTCCACACTTAGTCAGATTTCGCTGACCCGGGCCTCCAAGGAGAGACCAAGCACCAGCACCGGCCATGCCCGGAGACCCACACTTAAGCCCCCGTCCTGAGTGTTATCACCCATGGGCCTTGGTTAAAGAGCCTCGCGCCCTTGGTTCTCCATTCCACACTTAGTCCGATTTCGCTGACCCAGGCCTCCATGGAGAGACCCAGCACCAGCACTGGCTGTGCCCGGAGACCCACACTTAAGCCCCCGTCCTGAATGTTATCACCCATGGGCCTGGGTTAAAGAGCCTCGTGCCCTTGGTCTTCCATTCCACACTTAGTCACTTTTCGCTGACCCGGGCATACATTAAGAGACCCAGTACCAGCACCGGCCGTGCCCTGAGACCCACACTTAAGCCCCCGTCCTGAGTGTTATCACCCATGGGCCTTGGTTAAAGAGCCTCGCGCCCTTGGTTCTCCATTCCACACTTAGTCCGATTTCGCTGACCCAGGCCTCCATGGAGAGACCCAGCACCAGCACCGGCTGTGCCCAGAGACCCACACTTAAGCCCACGTCCTGAATGTTATCACCCATGGGCCTTGGTTAAAGAGACTCGCGCCTTTGGTTCTCGATTCCACACTTAGTCCGATTTCGCTGACCCAGGCCTCCATGGAGAGACCCAGCACCAGCACCGGCCGTTCCCGGGGACCCACACTTAGGCCCCCGTCCTGAGTGCTGAAAATGCCTAGAAATGTCTCACTCTTTGTGTTAGGGAAAGATACAATACTTGGGACACTTCTAGGCGCTTTACATTATAGCAAAAATGCCTAGAAATGTCCCACACTTTTTCATGGGGAAAAATACAAAACATGGGAGAAAAAACCTCCAAATATTGCTGAGCCCGGGGACCCACTCTAAAGCCAACACCCTTAGTGCTGAAAATGCCTAGAAATGTTCCACTCTTTGTGTCAGGGAAAAATACAATACATGGGACATTTGTAGGCGCTTTATATTACAGCAAAATGCCTAGAAATGTCCCACACTAGGGGTTACGGAAGTGCAATATTTGGGTCTCTCTCTGAGTAATTCAAAAGGAAACATTCCTATGATCCTCTTTAAAGGAAACACTCCTATGCTTATCTCCAAAGGATCCTTGTTTCCTGTTCTTACCCATGTTGCCTATGGTTATCTCCAAGGGAATCAAAGGAAACATATGTATATCAGTTTCCTGTGTTTAGATCTCTTTCTTAGTCACATTTCACTGACCCTGGCCACCAAGGAGTGACCAAGCACCAGCACCGGCCATGCCCGGGGACACACACTTAAGCCCCCGTCCTGAGTGTTATCACCCATGGGCCTGGGTTAAAGAGCCTCGTTCTCTTGGTTCTCCATTCCACACTTAGTCAGATTTCGCTGACCCGGGCCTCCAAGGAGAGACCAAGCACCAGCACCGGCCATGCCCGGAGACCCACACTTAAGCCCCCGTCCTGAGTGTTATCAACCATGGGCCTTGGTTAAAGAGCCTCGCGCCCTTGGTTCTCCATTCCACACTTAGTCCGATTTCGCTGACCCAGGCCTCCATGGAGAGACCCAGCACCAGCACTGGCTGTGCCCGGAGACCCACACTTAAGCCCCCGTCCTGAATGTTATCACCCATGGGCCTGGGTTAAAGAGCCTCGCGCCCTTGGTCTTCCATTCCACACTTAGTCACTTTTCGCTGACCCGGGCATACATTAAGAGACCCAGTACCAGCACCGGCCGTGCCCTGAGACCCACACTTAAGCCCCCGTCCTGAGTGTTATCACCCATGGGCCTTGGTTAAAGAGCCTCGCGCCCTTGGTTCTCCATTCCACACTTAGTCCGATTTCGCTGACCCAGGCCTCCATGGAGAGACCCAGCACCAGCACCGGCTGTGCCCAGAGACCCACACTTAAGCCCCCGTCCTGAATGTTATCACCCATGGGCCTTGGTTAAAGAGCCTCGCGCCTTTGGTTCTCCATTCCACACTTAGTCCGATTTCGCTGACCCAGGCCTCCATGGAGAGACCCAGCACCAGCACCGGCTGTGCCCGGGGACCCACACTTAGGCCCCCGTCCTGAGTGCTGAAAATGCCTAAAAATGTCTCACTCTTTGTGTTAGGGAAAGATACAATACTTGGGACACTTCTAGGCACTTTACATTACAACAAAAATGCCTGGAAATGTCCGACACCTTTGGTGTTAGGGTAATACAATACATGGGACACTTGTAGGCACTTTACATTACAGCAAAATGCCTAGAAATGTCCCACACTAGGGGTTACGGAAGTGCAATATTTGGGTCTCTCTCTGAGTAATTCAAAAGGAAACATTCCTATGATCCTCTTTAAAGGAAACACTCCTATGCTTATCTCCAAAGGATCCTTGGTTCCTGTTCTTACCCATATTGCCTATGGTTATCTCCAAAGGAATCAAAGGAAACATATGTATATCAATTTCCTGTGTTTAGATCTCTTTCTTAGTCACATTTCACTGACCCTGGCCACCAAGGAGTGACCAAGCACGAGCACCGGCCGTGCCCGGGGACCCACACTTAAGCCCCCGTCCTGAGTGTTATCACCCATGGGCCTGGGTTAAAGAGCCTCGCGCTCTTGTTTGTCCATTCCACACTTAGTCAGATTTCGCTGACCCGGGCCTCCAAGGAGAGACCAAGCACCAGCACCGGCCATGCCCGGAGACCCACACTTAAGTCCCCGTCCTGAGTGTTATCAACCATGGGCCTGGTTTAAGAGCCTCGTGCTCTTGGTTCTCCATTCCACACTTATTCAGATTTCGCTGACCCGGGCCTCCAAGGAGAGACCAAGCACCAGCACCGGCAGTGCCCTGAGACCCACACTTAAGCCCCCGTCCTGAGTGTTATCACCCATGGGCCTTGGTTAAAGAGCCTCGCGCCCTTGGTTCTCCATTCCACACTTAGTCCGATTTCGCTGACCCGGGCCTCCAAGGAGAGACCAAGCACCAGCACCGGCCGTGCCCTGAGACCCACACTTAAGACCCCGTCCTGAGTGTTATCACCCAAGGGCCTTGGTTAAAGAGCCTCGCGCCCTTGGTTCTCCATTCCACACTTAGTCCGATTTCGCTGACCCAGGCCTCCATGGAGAGACCCAGCACCAGCACCGGCTGTGCCCGGGGACCCACACTTAGGCCCCCGTCCTGAGTGCTGAAAATGCCTAGAAATGTCTCACTCTTTGTGTTAGGGAAATACAATACATGGGACACTTGTAGGCACTTTACATTACAGCAAAATGCCTAGAAATGTCCCACACTAGGGGTTACGGAAGTGCAATATTTGGGTCTCTCTCTGAGTAATTCAAAAGGAAACATTCCTATGATCCTCTTTAAAGGAAACACTCCTATGCTTATCTCCAAAGGATCCTTGTTTCCTGTTCTTACCCATGTTGCCTATGGTTATCTCCAAGGGAATCAAAGGAAACATATGTATATCAGTTTCCTGTGTTTAGATCTCTTTCTTAGTCACATTTCACTGACCCTGGCCACCAAGGAGTGACCAAGCACCAGCACCGGCCATGCCCGGGGACCCACACTTAAGCCCCCGTCCTGAGTGTTATCACCCATGGGCCTGGGTTAAAGAGCCTCGTTCTCTTGGTTCTCCATTCCACACTTAGTCAGATTTCGCTGACCCGGGCCTCCAAGGAGAGACCAAGCACCAGCACCGGCCATGCCCGGAGACCCACACTTAAGCCCCCGTCCTGAGTGTTATCACCCATGGGCCTTGGTTAAAGAGCCTCGCGCCCTTGGTTCTCCATTCCACACTTAGTCCGATTTCGCTGACCCAGGCCTCCATGGAGAGACCCAGCACCAGCACTGGCTGTGCCCGGAGACCCACACTTAAGCCCCCGTCCTGAATGTTATCACCCATGGGCCTGGGTTAAAGAGCCTCGCGCCCTTGGTCTTCCATTCCACACTTAGTCACTTTTCGCTGACCCGGGCATACATTAAGAGACCCAGTACCAGCACCGGCCGTGCCCTGAGACCCACACTTAAGCCCCCGTCCTGAGTGTTATCACCCATGGGCCTTGGTTAAAGAGCCTCGCGCCCTTGGTTCTCCATTCCACACTTAGTCCGATTTCGCTGACCCAGGCCTCCATGGAGAGACCCAGCACCAGCACCGGCTGTGCCCAGAGACCCACACTTAAGCCCCCGTCCTGAATGTTATCACCCATGGGCCTTGGTTAAAGAGCCTCGCGCCTTTGGTTCTCGATTCCACACTTAGTCCGATTTCGCTGACCCAGGCCTCCATGGAGAGACCCAGCACCAGCACCGGCCGTTCCCGGGGACCCACACTTAGGCCCCCGTCCTGAGTGCTGAAAATGCCTAGAAATGTCTCACTCTTTGTGTTAGGGAAAGATACAATACTTGGGACACTTCTAGGCGCTTTACATTATAGCAAAAATGCCTAGAAATGTCCCACACTTTTTCATGGGGAAAAATACAAAACATGGGAGAAAAAACCTCCAAATATTGCTGAGCCCGGGGACCCACTCTAAAGCCAACACCCTTAGTGCTGAAAATGCCTAGAAATGTTCCACTCTTTGTGTCAGGGAAAAATACAATACATGGGACATTTGTAGGCGCTTTATATTACAGCAAAATGCCTAGAAATGTCCCACACTAGGGGTTACGGAAGTGCAATATTTGGGTCTCTCTCTGAGTAATTCAAAAGGAAACATTCCTATGATCCTCTTTAAAGGAAACACTCCTATGCTTATCTCCAAAGGATCCTTGTTTCCTGTTCTTACCCATGTTGCCTATGGTTATCTCCAAGGGAATCAAAGGAAACATATGTATATCAGTTTCCTGTGTTTAGATCTCTTTCTTAGTCACATTTCACTGACCCTGGCCACCAAGGAGTGACCAAGCACCAGCACCGGCCATGCCCGGGGACCCACACTTAAGCCCCCGTCCTGAGTGTTATCACCCATGGGCCTGGGTTAAAGAGCCTCGTTCTCTTGGTTCTCCATTCCACACTTAGTCAGATTTCGCTGACCCGGGCCTCCAAGGAGAGACCAAGCACCAGCACCGGCCATGCCCGGAGACCCACACTTAAGCCCCCGTCCTGAGTGTTATCACCCATGGGCCTTGGTTAAAGAGCCTCGCGCCCTTGGTTCTCCATTCCACACTTAGTCCGATTTCGCTGACCCAGGCCTCCATGGAGAGACCCAGCACCAGCACTGGCTGTGCCCGGAGACCCACACTTAAGCCCCCGTCCTGAATGTTATCACCCATGGGCCTGGGTTAAAGAGCCTCGCGCCCTTGGTCTTCCATTCCACACTTAGTCACTTTTCGCTGACCCGGGCATACATTAAGAGACCCAGTACCAGCACCGGCCGTGCCCTGAGACCCACACTTAAGCCCCCGTCCTGAGTGTTATCACCCATGGGCCTTGGTTAAAGAGCCTCGCGCCCTTGGTTCTCCATTCCACACTTAGTCCGATTTCGCTGACCCAGGCCTCCATGGAGAGACCCAGCACCAGCACCGGCTGTGCCCAGAGACCCACACTTAAGCCCCCGTCCTGAATGTTATCACCCATGGGCCTTGGTTAAAGAGCCTCGCGCCTTTGGTTCTCCATTCCACACTTAGTCCGATTTCGCTGACCCAGGCCTCCATGGAGAGACCCAGCACCAGCACCGGCTGTGCCCGGGGACCCACACTTAGGCCCCCGTCCTGAGTGCTGAAAATGCCTAAAAATGTCTCACTCTTTGTGTTAGGGAAAGATACAATACTTGGGACACTTCTAGGCACTTTACATTACAACAAAAATGCCTGGAAATGTCCGACACCTTTGGTGTTAGGGTAATACAATACATGGGACACTTGTAGGCACTTTACATTACAGCAAAATGCCTAGAAATGTCCCACACTAGGGGTTACGGAAGTGCAATATTTGGGTCTCTCTCTGAGTAATTCAAAAGGAAACATTCCTATGATCCTCTTTAAAGGAAACACTCCTATGCTTATCTCCAAAGGATCCTTGGTTCCTGTTCTTACCCATATTGCCTATGGTTATCTCCAAAGGAATCAAAGGAAACATATGTATATCAGTTTCCTGTGTTTAGATCTCTTTCTTAGTCACATTTCACTGACCCTGGCCACCAAGGAGTGACCAAGCACCAGCACCGGCCGTGCCCGGGGACCCACACTTAAGCCCCCGTCCTGAGTGTTATCACCCATGGGCCTGGGTTAAAGAGCCTCGCGCTCTTGTTTCTCCATTCCACACTTAGTCAGATTTCGCTGACCCGGGCCTCCAAGGAGAGACCAAGCACCAGCACCGGCCATGCCCGGAGACCCACACTTAAGTCCCCGTCCTGAGTGTTATCAACCATGGGCCTGGTTTAAGAGCCTCGTGCTCTTGGTTCTCCATTCCACACTTATTCAGATTTCGCTGACCCGGGCCTCCAAGGTGTTGTGCAATAGTAGGAGTAGAATTGACGTTGGCTAATTATTAATAATCATGAAATATTATTATTAAAATAACAATTATTTCTTAAAAATAATCAAAAATGATAAAGCTATTAATTAAGAAATGTAACACATTTAATTAGAAATGATACGGTTATCCATTAATAATAGTTAAAATAATTAATGAAAACAATAAAATTATCAATTAAGAATAATACAGATCTGTAATCATTGCTTATTGTCGCGGGGCACCACCCTGGTTACAGGGACCAACGATACAATCTATAAATATCAGTCTCATAATGATAAATGTCAAATCAATAATCTCAATATTTAATATTAATAATTATTTAATTAACAGTGAAGGCTACTAAGTTCGAGCACAGGCAATCATAATCCAGCTGCAATCACATACATATGCACAAATAATCACAGACTACAGATACTTTAATTACAAAAGCATTTATTAAAAAGGGGAAATAAAGTTAATGTTATTCAATGATTCATCATTTTAACAAACTCCCATATTTCAAAGATAACAACAGCAGCAGCACTTATCACAATTCAGAAAATACCTGTAAAACCGGCGGTCTACCTATGTATGTCTGTCTATGTGTATGTGTATGTGTGTGTGTCTGTGTCAAAGTGTCTCTCTGTGTGTGTGTGTATGTCTATGTGTATGCATGTGAAATAAAGTTAGTGTTATTTAATGATTCATCATTTTAACAAACTCCCATATTTCAAAGATAACAACAGCAGCCGCTTATCACAATTTAGAAAAACACATGTATTCATCTATGTGTATCTGTGTGTGTATCTGTCTGTGTCTATCAATGTGTGTCTGTGTGGGTGTGTCTGTGTGTGTGTGTGTGTGGGTGTGTGAGAGAGCGAGAGAGAGAGAGAAAAAGAAGGGGGCGTGGCGATGACGCAGTCACTTGGTGACGTCACATCTAAGATGGCGGCCGATCATGATTCGTGGAATCAAGGCCTAAAAACTCTCAAAATGGCGGATTGACTACAAAACAAGATGGCGGAGCCGTTATGAATTTAGAGCCAGAATGGGAGGAGAGGGAGAGAGGAGGCGTGGCAATAATAGACTCAAAATGGTGGGTTTAACTTGCGTTATTCAAAATGGAGTCTATGTTAATGACACCATGTGGCCGGAGCTCACACTGGTGGTCGTCACATGAATTACACCAAGGGATTTTCAGACAAAGAGAATTCTTTGTCTCTGCTTCGGCGTTCGGCCGCATGGCTTCCAGATGTGTCCAGCCTCTCTGAATATAGATTTAACTATGTTACATGAACTGTATTCTAAATACAGATCGGATGAATGTATAGGTCGGTTTAGAAGGAGAGAGAGAGAGAGAGAGAGAGAGAGAGAGAGAGAGAGCATACAAGGAGAGAGCAAAGCTCTTAAAAGCACGTCAGAGACAAGTTACATTTACTTTAACACTCAGCACCCAAGTGGCGTTGTGTGCTGAGGTTTGAACGGTAAAGTCTCTTTAAAGTTGTTCAAACGGTCACAATGAGCTGGAGACGCTGCTCACGGCGCTTAAAAACTGTGGCACAAGGCCGTAACCGGAAACCGGAAGTGGCGAGTCGCCGCTAAACATTAGAGACTCGGCGGTCTCATACAAAACAAATACATTCAAGTATTAAAACAATACGCTACGTATTAGATTAACATCTGCCCAGACAATAAAGCCTCTTACTGTACCACCCTCGCGGTGTGCGTGCGCGTCGGGCCAGTGAATCACGTGGTCTCTCAAGCGGTCTTCGGCCGCTGGACCGGACAAACAGCGGATTTGCTCGTGCTGCTTCGATGGGATGAACGTCGTCCTTCTTCTTCAGGGATGTGGAGCTCGTGCTCCTCAGCGGAATGAATCTCGCGCTTCTGCAGGGGATGAACAGCGGTAACGCCGCTGTGGATTTGGAAAGAAAGTCTGTGATGCTCGACCGGCGAGCGAGTTCCTGTGCGCGGCCTCTTCAAGTTAAAATAACAAAAGTCCTTTTGAAAATAAAACCGTCGACTGAATAAAGAAATAAAAGAAATGAAATAAAATAACTCTGGTTGATAAACTAAAAGTTAAGGTTGCCCCCGTTAGCAACTGAATCAGCTGAGAGGCCCCGAAGGGGGCCTGGTGTTGTCTTCAGAGCAGGGTAAAATGGCAGCGATGTTTGGGGTCTCAGTGGTTTTGTTCTACCTGAGAGGTCCTCCTCCTTGAGGAGTTGGTCATAGGATGATGCTGGCTTTAAGCCAATTGAGTGTCAGAAATGGATCTGAGTGGGCGGGGCTTGGAACTGAGCAGGGGCTTCTGGGAAAACCCCAGGACATTTTTCCACCACCAGGGGGAGATTCTTGAGCCTGCAGGAGGATGTTTTCCCGCCCGAAGTTTAACAACCCTTTGTTCCTCTCGGCTCCAGTGTCTGGCGGCCCCCCGCTGGGCTCTGGCCCAACAGTCCCCCTTTTGGTCTGGAGAGTGGGCTGTGACCCCGGTCTCCAGGGCAAACTATGGTCGAGAGTCCAGTGATAATCCATGAGAGGTAATCCTTGAGTGGAGTTGAAGCAGTGAAAGTTAGTTCATTATGAGGCAGAGAGGCATAAATGTCTTCGAGGCATGAGTCTAAACAGAGAGAGGTAATTGTCTGGGCAGACAGGCTAAATAACATATATTCTAAAACACGGCACACACTTTCAATTTCACATAATGCTTATCGGCAGTTAGTTAAAATAACAATGAATTTCGGTGAAGAGTGAAATGAAAGAAAAGTGGAAACACGAACAGAAGAAAATGTTTGAGTAGGTGCTGGTGTTTTGAGGTAAACATGTGTGTTATCCTGTCAAACCAAAACATTTAGAACGGCGAGTCACGTTCTGTTCGCTAATCTGTGAATTTATGATAAATCCTATTTCTAGGTTTTCAGATCTACAGATATTGGAATTTCACTGCCAAGACTGAATTGCCAAGTGTACCCGTGAGGGCTGCACAACCGTAGTGGTAACGACTTCAAAATCCTCAACGAGGTCTAAGGAGGTTCACTACCTGAACTACGTTATACAATTTGCTGACAGAGGGTCTAAAGCATGCAGCTATTGATGGAGTGAGTGGTTTGAGCGGTTTTTTGTTTTAAAGTTGGGATTTCTTCCCCCCCTTTTCAGATGTGGAGGTGAGAGGGGGTTTCTGGCAGCGCCTTGGTCCTTCCCCGTCATTGAAGTCATCTTTGGGAGTGGAGAAGGAGGGCGTCTGCTCCTAGTTTCGCCAACGGGGTTCAGTGTCTGGTCTCTCAGTGGAGCCTGGAGGAACACGTGGCACAATGTCTCTCATTGCTTCATCCACACATCTCCGTATTTACTCCTCTGTCCCAGGATGCATCCCATGTGTTGGATTTCGGTCACCACATCTATACTCCTGGTACTGATAGGGTTTCCGTCTGTTCCAGCCCCTACTCCTCTGTTGAGAGGGATTCAGGTGCTGAGGTTGAAACTGTTTGTGGGGCTGGTTGAAATCCTCACCCCCTTGGTTTTGTGGGGCGCCCTGTTGGAAGGGTCGCTGTTCCTGGTTCTCTTTGCTGGGGTTCATCTTGGCGTGGGGAAAGTTGTCATCTTCCAGCGCCGGGTCCACATTTAGTTGGATTTGAACTGCCAGAACCACGGTGTCGTCTTCGTTGAACCCTCGGTTGTCTGGGTCGAAGCGATAAATGTCTTTTTTTTAAGGGGCTCTAGCTGCCGGGTGCAGATTTCCTCTCTTTGAGGGGGTGCTGAGTCATCAGGGTCTTCTGAATTGTGTGTGCCACAGTATTCATCTTTGTGGCCACCATCTCTTGCACCGGGAGTGGAGGACCATCCAGGACGCGACCGTGAGTCATGGTGCGCCCCTGCCTGAGTGGCAGACTGGGAAATCTCCTTCAGCCCTCCAGGACGGATTCCTTCCATCGTTGTGGTGTGGATCAGCATGGCTCCGTGCAGGATGTGTTCCTTCTGGCTGGAGTGGATGCTGTGTGTCCGCTGGAAAGGCATTTGGAGTGCCTCATAGCGGTCCCAGGTCACTGCACGTCTAGGGGTTGAGTCCGGCCCCCCCTTTGGTGTTGAGGGGGTTTGAGCGGTCGACTGCTGGGTGTGTCTGGCTCTCCAGAGCAAAGCTTCCTCTGCAAGAGGGTTGCGTAGCTGTGCTCGCAGCTTTTCTCCCAGTGTCTCTGTTCCGCTGGCTCCACCGGGAATGACGTCAGCTCCTGGCCTTGTCATCAGGGATATCAGCTCGAGGGGGGGCAGCTCTGTTTGACTGTGCCCCCCTTTCTGCTGACCTTTGACCTTCCGTGCAGAGCTTCGTGCTCCTGCACCGCCTGGTCCTGTTCTGTGCGGGTCTCGATGATATGCCGCAGGTGGGAGTTTTTCTCCTGCTCCGCTCGACATGCTGCTGGCATGGCCTGGAGCTCCTTCGCATGTTCTTGGGCCTGCAGCTCGGCTCTCTGCTGGTAGAGGAGTGTCAGTTGACCCAGAGCATGGGGTATTTTTGGATGCGGGCCAGTGGGGTTGATCAGGTGAATGGACAGTTCTTTAATCTTACGATCGCAGGTACTTAAATCATACTCACTCAACTCACTCACTTCATCACTAGAAAAATTGATCAGACTGGCGACTGTCTCTGACAGGTCGTCTGGTCTTGAGGGAGCCCTGCCCCAGTGTGGTCCATGCTACTCATCTTCTGAGTGCGCAAACACCTGGTGGGCTGCTCAAGCTTGCTTAGATAAAAGCGGACAAAAACTCAATTATAGCATTTCTATAAAAATTGCTCAGACTGGCGACTGTCTCTGACAGGTCGTCTGGCCTTGAGGGAGCCCTTGCCCCAGGATGGTCCATGCTACTCATCTTCTGAGTGCGAAAAGAGCCTGGTGGGCCGCTCAAGCTTGCTTAGGTTAAAAGCGGATAAAAATTGAATAAACACTACACAAGATGCACAGGTGAGCTTCACTCTGTGTCTATATAGTAGCGCTATGTAGGATAGCTCGATGGCTCAATCCTTTAGACCTAGTTGGTTAACAACTAGTCTATTCGTAACTAGTCTCTCAAATCTAGTTAGTCTCCTTGAAATTCAAAGCATGCAGAAATTCTCCAATAAAAATATTACTAACCTACTGAAACGTAGTCAGCAACCAACCATAGCTATACACAACGCCTGCTTAGCAAAGGGAATTAAGAATAAAGAAAATTCAAAAAAAGAAATACATTTCCAAAATTATTTTTCTCTTAAGAAAATTAATTACAATTATTGTGCATTGAGATGACACAACCACTAATATGCAATAAGAATCCAACCACGGATACACAAGGCAATAGTATACCTGCTTGGCAGAGGTGCAAAGGGATTACAAATAAAAAATTCAAAGAGAAATAAATTTCCAAAATTATTTTTTTCTCTTTAAGAAATTAATCATAAATATTGTGCATCGCGAATACACAACCACCGATTGCACTCTGCAGCCAACCACAGATACGCAAGGCACGAGTATACCTGTGTTGCAAAGGTGCAGGGGAATTTAGAAATTAAAAAAAAAAATTATTTGCAGAGAAATAATTTTCAAAATTATTTTCTCGATCATTGTACACAGTATTATGATACAGCTGGAGTTAGATAGCCTCACGCAGGGGCACCATTTATGTTGCATGCGTGAAGCGTTCCGCCCTCACACGGGGATCCATTTATGTTGTGAGGGATAAAAAAAAAAAGTTTTGGAAGGGAAAAAAAAAATTAATTAATATCTTTTTCTTCAAAAATTAATTTCTGGGGGAAAATGAATCTGGATTATTGTACAGTATTATGATACAGCTGGAGTTAGAATGCCTCACACGGGGCACCATTTATGTTGTGCAATAGTAGGAGTAGAATTGACGTTGGCTAATTATTAATAATCATGAAATATGATTATTAAAATAACAATTATTTCTTAAAAATAATCAAAAATGATAAAGCTATTAATTAAGAAATGTAACACATTTAATTAGAAATGATACGGTTATCCATTAATAATAGTTAAAATAATTAATGAAAACAATAAAATTATCAATTAAGAATAATACAGATCTGTAATCATTGCTTATTGTCGCGGGGCACCACCCTGGTTACAGGGACCAACGATACAATCTATAAATATCAGTCTCATAATGATAAATGTCAAATCAATAATCTCAATATTTAATATTAATAATTATTTAATTAACAGTGAAGGCTACTAAGTTCGAGCACAGGCAATCATAATCCAGCTGCAATCACATACATATGCACAAATAATCACAGACTACAGATACTTTAATTACAAAAGCATTTATTAAAAAGGGGAAATAAAGTTAATGTTATTCAATGATTCATCATTTTAACAAACTCCCATATTTCAAAGATAACAACAGCAGCAGCACTTATCACAATTCAGAAAATACCTGTAAAACCGGCGGTCTACCTATGTATGTCTGTCTATGTGTATGTGTATGTGTGTGTGTCTGTGTCAAAGTGTCTCTCTGTGTGTGTGTGTATGTCTATGTGTATGCATGTGAAATAAAGTTAGTGTTATTTAATGATTCATCATTTTAACAAACTCCCATATTTCAAAGATAACAACAGCAGCCGCTTATCACAATTTAGAAAAACACATGTATTCATCTATGTGTATCTGTGTGTGTATCTGTCTGTGTCTATCAATGTGTGTCTGTGTGGGTGTGTCTGTGTGTGTGTGTGTGTGGGTGTGTGAGAGAGCGAGAGAGAGAGAGAAAAAGAAGGGGGCGTGGCGATGACGCAGTCACTTGGTGACGTCACATCTAAGATGGCGGCCGATCATGATTCGTGGAATCAAGGCCTAAAAACTCTCAAAATGGCGGATTGACTACAAAACAAGATGGCGGAG
The DNA here is from genome assembly GCF_947347685.1 of Pleuronectes platessa. NCBI lineage: Eukaryota > Metazoa > Chordata > Actinopteri > Pleuronectiformes > Pleuronectidae > Pleuronectes > Pleuronectes platessa. The sequence continues at coordinate 79,810 of NW_026519001.1, forward strand.
CCGTTATGAATTTAGAGCCAGAATGGGAGGAGAGGGAGAGAGGAGGCGTGGCAATAATAGACTCAAAATGGTGGGTTTAACTTGCGTTATTCAAAATGGAGTCTATGTTAATGACACCATGTGGCCGGAGCTCACACTGGTGGTCGTCACATGAATTACACCAAGGGATTTTCAGACAAAGAGAATTCTTTGTCTCTGCTTCGGCGTTCGGCCGCATGGCTTCCAGATGTGTCCAGCCTCTCTGAATATAGATTTAACTATGTTACATGAACTGTATTCTAAATACAGATCGGATGAATGTATAGGTCGGTTTAGAAGGAGAGAGAGAGAGAGAGAGAGAGAGAGAGAGAGAGAGAGCATACAAGGAGAGAGCAAAGCTCTTAAAAGCACGTCAGAGACAAGTTACATTTACTTTAACACTCAGCACCCAAGTGGCGTTGTGTGCTGAGGTTTGAACGGTAAAGTCTCTTTAAAGTTGTTCAAACGGTCACAATGAGCTGGAGACGCTGCTCACGGCGCTTAAAAACTGTGGCACAAGGCCGTAACCGGAAACCGGAAGTGGCGAGTCGCCGCTAAACATTAGAGACTCGGCGGTCTCATACAAAACAAATACATTCAAGTATTAAAACAATACGCTACGTATTAGATTAACATCTGCCCAGACAATAAAGCCTCTTACTGTACCACCCTCGCGGTGTGCGTGCGCGTCGGGCCAGTGAATCACGTGGTCTCTCAAGCGGTCTTCGGCCGCTGGACCGGACAAACAGCGGATTTGCTCGTGCTGCTTCGATGGGATGAACGTCGTCCTTCTTCTTCAGGGATGTGGAGCTCGTGCTCCTCAGCGGAATGAATCTCGCGCTTCTGCAGGGGATGAACAGCGGTAACGCCGCTGTGGATTTGGAAAGAAAGTCTGTGATGCTCGACCGGCGAGCGAGTTCCTGTGCGCGGCCTCTTCAAGTTAAAATAACAAAAGTCCTTTTGAAAATAAAACCGTCGACTGAATAAAGAAATAAAAGAAATGAAATAAAATAACTCTGGTTGATAAACTAAAAGTTAAGGTTGCCCCCGTTAGCAACTGAATCAGCTGAGAGGCCCCGAAGGGGGCCTGGTGTTGTCTTCAGAGCAGGGTAAAATGGCAGCGATGTTTGGGGTCTCAGTGGTTTTGTTCTACCTGAGAGGTCCTCCTCCTTGAGGAGTTGGTCATAGGATGATGCTGGCTTTAAGCCAATTGAGTGTCAGAAATGGATCTGAGTGGGCGGGGCTTGGAACTGAGCAGGGGCTTCTGGGAAAACCCCAGGACATTTTTCCACCACCAGGGGGAGATTCTTGAGCCTGCAGGAGGATGTTTTCCCGCCCGAAGTTTAACAACCCTTTGTTCCTCTCGGCTCCAGTGTCTGGCGGCCCCCCGCTGGGCTCTGGCCCAACAGTCCCCCTTTTGGTCTGGAGAGTGGGCTGTGACCCCGGTCTCCAGGGCAAACTATGGTCGAGAGTCCAGTGATAATCCATGAGAGGTAATCCTTGAGTGGAGTTGAAGCAGTGAAAGTTAGTTCATTATGAGGCAGAGAGGCATAAATGTCTTCGAGGCATGAGTCTAAACAGAGAGAGGTAATTGTCTGGGCAGACAGGCTAAATAACATATATTCTAAAACACGGCACACACTTTCAATTTCACATAATGCTTATCGGCAGTTAGTTAAAATAACAATGAATTTCGGTGAAGAGTGAAATGAAAGAAAAGTGGAAACACGAACAGAAGAAAATGTTTGAGTAGGTGCTGGTGTTTTGAGGTAAACATGTGTGTTATCCTGTCAAACCAAAACATTTAGAACGGCGAGTCACGTTCTGTTCGCTAATCTGTGAATTTATGATAAATCCTATTTCTAGGTTTTCAGATCTACAGATATTGGAATTTCACTGCCAAGACTGAATTGCCAAGTGTACCCGTGAGGGCTGCACAACCGTAGTGGTAACGACTTCAAAATCCTCAACGAGGTCTAAGGAGGTTCACTACCTGAACTACGTTATACAATTTGCTGACAGAGGGTCTAAAGCATGCAGCTATTGATGGAGTGAGTGGTTTGAGCGGTTTTTTGTTTTAAAGTTGGGATTTCTTCCCCCCCTTTTCAGATGTGGAGGTGAGAGGGGGTTTCTGGCAGCGCCTTGGTCCTTCCCCGTCATTGAAGTCATCTTTGGGAGTGGAGAAGGAGGGCGTCTGCTCCTAGTTTCGCCAACGGGGTTCAGTGTCTGGTCTCTCAGTGGAGCCTGGAGGAACACGTGGCACAATGTCTCTCATTGCTTCATCCACACATCTCCGTATTTACTCCTCTGTCCCAGGATGCATCCCATGTGTTGGATTTCGGTCACCACATCTATACTCCTGGTACTGATAGGGTTTCCGTCTGTTCCAGCCCCTACTCCTCTGTTGAGAGGGATTCAGGTGCTGAGGTTGAAACTGTTTGTGGGGCTGGTTGAAATCCTCACCCCCTTGGTTTTGTGGGGCGCCCTGTTGGAAGGGTCGCTGTTCCTGGTTCTCTTTGCTGGGGTTCATCTTGGCGTGGGGAAAGTTGTCATCTTCCAGCGCCGGGTCCACATTTAGTTGGATTTGAACTGCCAGAACCACGGTGTCGTCTTCGTTGAACCCTCGGTTGTCTGGGTCGAAGCGATAAATGTCTTTTTTTTAAGGGGCTCTAGCTGCCGGGTGCAGATTTCCTCTCTTTGAGGGGGTGCTGAGTCATCAGGGTCTTCTGAATTGTGTGTGCCACAGTATTCATCTTTGTGGCCACCATCTCTTGCACCGGGAGTGGAGGACCATCCAGGACGCGACCGTGAGTCATGGTGCGCCCCTGCCTGAGTGGCAGACTGGGAAATCTCCTTCAGCCCTCCAGGACGGATTCCTTCCATCGTTGTGGTGTGGATCAGCATGGCTCCGTGCAGGATGTGTTCCTTCTGGCTGGAGTGGATGCTGTGTGTCCGCTGGAAAGGCATTTGGAGTGCCTCATAGCGGTCCCAGGTCACTGCACGTCTAGGGGTTGAGTCCGGCCCCCCCTTTGGTGTTGAGGGGGTTTGAGCGGTCGACTGCTGGGTGTGTCTGGCTCTCCAGAGCAAAGCTTCCTCTGCAAGAGGGTTGCGTAGCTGTGCTCGCAGCTTTTCTCCCAGTGTCTCTGTTCCGCTGGCTCCACCGGGAATGACGTCAGCTCCTGGCCTTGTCATCAGGGATATCAGCTCGAGGGGGGGCAGCTCTGTTTGACTGTGCCCCCCTTTCTGCTGACCTTTGACCTTCCGTGCAGAGCTTCGTGCTCCTGCACCGCCTGGTCCTGTTCTGTGCGGGTCTCGATGATATGCCGCAGGTGGGAGTTTTTCTCCTGCTCCGCTCGACATGCTGCTGGCATGGCCTGGAGCTCCTTCGCATGTTCTTGGGCCTGCAGCTCGGCTCTCTGCTGGTAGAGGAGTGTCAGTTGACCCAGAGCATGGGGTATTTTTGGATGCGGGCCAGTGGGGTTGATCAGGTGAATGGACAGTTCTTTAATCTTACGATCGCAGGTACTTAAATCATACTCACTCAACTCACTCACTTCATCACTAGAAAAATTGATCAGACTGGCGACTGTCTCTGACAGGTCGTCTGGTCTTGAGGGAGCCCTGCCCCAGTGTGGTCCATGCTACTCATCTTCTGAGTGCGCAAACACCTGGTGGGCTGCTCAAGCTTGCTTAGATAAAAGCGGACAAAAACTCAATTATAGCATTTCTATAAAAATTGCTCAGACTGGCGACTGTCTCTGACAGGTCGTCTGGCCTTGAGGGAGCCCTTGCCCCAGGATGGTCCATGCTACTCATCTTCTGAGTGCGAAAAGAGCCTGGTGGGCCGCTCAAGCTTGCTTAGGTTAAAAGCGGATAAAAATTGAATAAACACTACACAAGATGCACAGGTGAGCTTCACTCTGTGTCTATATAGTAGCGCTATGTAGGATAGCTCGATGGCTCAATCCTTTAGACCTAGTTGGTTAACAACTAGTCTATTCGTAACTAGTCTCTCAAATCTAGTTAGTCTCCTTGAAATTCAAAGCATGCAGAAATTCTCCAATAAAAATATTACTAACCTACTGAAACGTAGTCAGCAACCAACCATAGCTATACACAACGCCTGCTTAGCAAAGGGAATTAAGAATAAAGAAAATTCAAAAAAAGAAATACATTTCCAAAATTATTTTTCTCTTAAGAAAATTAATTACAATTATTGTGCATTGAGATGACACAACCACTAATATGCAATAAGAATCCAACCACGGATACACAAGGCAATAGTATACCTGCTTGGCAGAGGTGCAAAGGGATTACAAATAAAAAATTCAAAGAGAAATAAATTTCCAAAATTATTTTTTTCTCTTTAAGAAATTAATCATAAATATTGTGCATCGCGAATACACAACCACCGATTGCACTCTGCAGCCAACCACAGATACGCAAGGCACGAGTATACCTGTGTTGCAAAGGTGCAGGGGAATTTAGAAATTAAAAAAAAAAATTATTTGCAGAGAAATAATTTTCAAAATTATTTTCTCGATCATTGTACACAGTATTATGATACAGCTGGAGTTAGATAGCCTCACGCAGGGGCACCATTTATGTTGCATGCGTGAAGCGTTCCGCCCTCACACGGGGATCCATTTATGTTGTGAGGGATAAAAAAAAAAAGTTTTGGAAGGGAAAAAAAAAATTAATTAATATCTTTTTCTTCAAAAATTAATTTCTGGGGGAAAATGAATCTGGATTATTGTACAGTATTATGATACAGCTGGAGTTAGAATGCCTCACACGGGGCACCATTTATGTTGTGCAATAGTAGGAGTAGAATTGACGTTGGCTAATTATTAATAATCATGAAATATGATTATTAAAATAACAATTATTTCTTAAAAATAATCAAAAATGATAAAGCTATTAATTAAGAAATGTAACACATTTAATTAGAAATGATACGGTTATCCATTAATAATAGTTAAAATAATTAATGAAAACAATAAAATTATCAATTAAGAATAATACAGATCTGTAATCATTGCTTATTGTCGCGGGGCACCACCCTGGTTACAGGGACCAACGATACAATCTATAAATATCAGTCTCATAATGATAAATGTCAAATCAATAATCTCAATATTTAATATTAATAATTATTTAATTAACAGTGAAGGCTACTAAGTTCGAGCACAGGCAATCATAATCCAGCTGCAATCACATACATATGCACAAATAATCACAGACTACAGATACTTTAATTACAAAAGCATTTATTAAAAAGGGGAAATAAAGTTAATGTTATTCAATGATTCATCATTTTAACAAACTCCCATATTTCAAAGATAACAACAGCAGCAGCACTTATCACAATTCAGAAAATACCTGTAAAACCGGCGGTCTACCTATGTATGTCTGTCTATGTGTATGTGTATGTGTGTGTGTCTGTGTCAAAGTGTCTCTCTGTGTGTGTGTGTATGTCTATGTGTATGCATGTGAAATAAAGTTAGTGTTATTTAATGATTCATCATTTTAACAAACTCCCATATTTCAAAGATAACAACAGCAGCCGCTTATCACAATTTAGAAAAACACATGTATTCATCTATGTGTATCTGTGTGTGTATCTGTCTGTGTCTATCAATGTGTGTCTGTGTGGGTGTGTCTGTGTGTGTGTGTGTGTGGGTGTGTGAGAGAGCGAGAGAGAGAGAGAAAAAGAAGGGGGCGTGGCGATGACGCAGTCACTTGGTGACGTCACATCTAAGATGGCGGCCGATCATGATTCGTGGAATCAAGGCCTAAAAACTCTCAAAATGGCGGATTGACTACAAAACAAGATGGCGGAGCCGTTATGAATTTAGAGCCAGAATGGGAGGAGAGGGAGAGAGGAGGCGTGGCAATAATAGACTCAAAATGGTGGGTTTAACTTGCGTTATTCAAAATGGAGTCTATGTTAATGACACCATGTGGCCGGAGCTCACACTGGTGGTCGTCACATGAATTACACCAAGGGATTTTCAGACAAAGAGAATTCTTTGTCTCTGCTTCGGCGTTCGGCCGCATGGCTTCCAGATGTGTCCAGCCTCTCTGAATATAGATTTAACTATGTTACATGAACTGTATTCTAAATACAGATCGGATGTATGTATAGGTCGGTTTAGAAGGAGAGAGAGAGAGAGAGAGAGAGAGAGAGAGCATACAAGGAGAGAGCAAAGCTCTTAAAAGCACGTCAGAGACAAGTTACATTTACTTTAACACTCAGCACCCAAGTGGCGTTGTGTGCTGAGGTTTGAACGGTAAAGTCTCTTTAAAGTTGTTCAAACGGTCACAATGAGCTGGAGACGCTGCTCACGGCGCTTAAAAACTGTGGCACAAGGCCGTAACCGGAAACCGGAAGTGGCGAGTCGCCGCTAAACATTAGAGACTCGGCGGTCTCATACAAAACAAATACATTCAAGTATTAAAACAATACGCTACGTATTAGATTAACATCTGCCCAGACAATAAAGCCTCTTACTGTACCACCCTCGCGGTGTGCGTGCGCGTCGGGCCAGTGAATCACGTGGTCTCTCAAGCGGTCTTCGGCCGCTGGACCGGACAAACAGCGGATTTGCTCGTGCTGCTTCGATGGGATGAACGTCGTCCTTCTTCTTCAGGGATGTGGAGCTCGTGCTCCTCAGCGGAATGAATCTCGCGCTTCTGCAGGGGATGAACAGCGGTAACGCCGCTGTGGATTTGGAAAGAAAGTCTGTGATGCTCGACCGGCGAGCGAGTTCCTGTGCGCGGCCTCTTCAAGTTAAAATAACAAAAGTCCTTTTGAAAATAAAACCGTCGACTGAATAAAGAAATAAAAGAAATGAAATAAAATAACTGGTTGATAAACTAAAAGTTAAGGTTGCCCCCGTTAGCAACTGAATCAGCTGAGAGGCCCCGAAGGGGGCCTGGTGTTGTCTTCAGAGCAGGGTAAAATGGCAGCGATGTTTGGGGTCTCAGTGGTTTTGTTCTACCTGAGAGGTCCTCCTCCTTGAGGAGTTGGTCATAGGATGATGCTGGCTTTAAGCCAATTGAGTGTCAGAAATGGATCTGAGTGGGCGGGGCTTGGAACTGAGCAGGGGCTTCTGGGAAAACCCCAGGACATTTTTCCACCACCAGGGGGAGATTCTTGAGCCTGCAGGAGGATGTTTTCCCGCCCGAAGTTTAACAACCCTTTGTTCCTCTCGGCTCCAGTGTCTGGCGGCCCCCCGCTGGGCTCTGGCCCAACAAAGGAGAGACCAAGCACCAGCACCGGCAGTGCCCTGAGACCCACACTTAAGCCCCCGTCCTGAGTGTTATCACCCATGGGCCTTGTTTAAAGAGCCTCGCGCCCTCGGTTCTCCATTCCACACTTAGTCCGATTTCGCTGACCCGGGCCTCCAAGGAGAGACCAAGCACCAGCACCGGCCGTGCCCTGAGACCCACACTTAAGACCCCTTCCTGAGTGTTATCACCCAAGGGCCTTGGTTAAAGAGCCTCGCGCCCTTGGTTCTCCATTCCACACTTAGTCCGATTTCGCTGACCCAGGCCTCCATGGAGAGACCCAGCACCAGCACCGGCTGTGCCCGGGGACCCACACTTAGGCCCCCGTCCTGAGTGCTGAAAATGCCTAGAAATGTCTCACTCTTTGTGTTAGGGAAAGATACAATACTTGGGACACTTCTAGGCACTTTACATTACAGCAAAAATGCCTGGAAATGTCCGACACCTTTGGTGTTAGGGTAATACAATACATTGGACACTTGTAGGCACTTTACATTACAGCAAAATGCCTAGAAATGTCCCACACTAGGGGTTACGGAAGTGCAATATTTGGGTCTCTCTCTGAGTAATTCAAAAGGAAACATTCCTATGATCCTCTTTAAAGGAAACACTCCTATGCTTATCTCCAAAGGATCCTTGGTTCCTGTTCTTACCCATATTGCCTATGGTTATCTCCAAAGGAATCAAAGGAAACATATGTATATCAGTTTCCTGTGTTTAGATCTCTTTCTTAGTCACATTTCACTGACCCTGGCCACCAAGGAGTGACCAAGCACCAGCACCGGCCGTGCCCGGGGACCCACACTTAAGCCCCCGTCCTGAGTGTTATCACCCATGGGCCTGGGTTAAAGAGCCTCGCGCTCTTGTTTCTCCATTCCACACTTAGTCAGATATCGCTGACCCGGGCCTCCAAGGAGAGACCAAGCACCAGCACCGGCCATGCCCGGAGACCCACACTTAAGTCCCCGTCCTGAGTGTTATCAACCATGGGCCTGGTTTAAGAGCCTCGTGCTCTTGGTTCTCCATTCCACACTTATTCAGATTTCGCTGACCCGGGCCTCCAAGGAGAGACCAAGCACCAGCACCGGCAGTGCCCTGAGACCCACACTTAAGCCCCCGTCCTGAGTGTTATCACCCATGGGCCTTGGTTAAAGAGCCTCGCGCCCTTGGTTCTCCATTCCACACTTAGTCCGATTTCGCTGACCCGGGCCTCCAAGGAGAGACCAAGCACCAGCACCGGCCGTGCCCTGAGACCCACACTTAAGACCCCTTCCTGAGTGTTATCACCCAAGGGCCTTGGTTAAAGAGCCTCGCGCCCTTGGTTCTCCATTCCACACTTAGTCCGATTTCGCTGACCCAGGCCTCCATGGAGAGACCCAGCACCAGCACCGGCTGTGCCCGGGGACCCACACTTAGGCCCCCGTCCTGAGTGCTGAAAATGCCTAGAAATGTCTCACTCTTTGTGTTAGGGAAAGATACAATACTTGGGACACTTCTAGGCACTTTACATTACAGCAAAAATGCCTGGAAATGTCCGACACCTTTGGTGTTAGGGTAATACAATACATTGGACACTTGTAGGCACTTTACATTACAGCAAAATGCCTAGAAATGTCCCACACTAGGGGTTACGGAAGTGCAATATTTGGGTCTCTCTCTGAGTAATTCAAAAGGAAACATTCCTATGATCCTCTTTAAAGGAAACACTCCTATGCTTATCTCCAAAGGATCCTTGGTTCCCGTTCTTACCCATATGTCCTATGGTTATCTCCAAAGGAATCAAAGGAAACACATGTGTATCAGTTTCCTGTGTTTAGATCTCTTTCTTAGTCACATTTCACTGAACCGGGCCTCCACAGAGAGACCAAGCACCAGCACCGGCCGTGCCCGGGGACCCACACTTAAGTCCCTCTCCTGAGTGTTATCACCCATGGGCCTGGGTTAAAGAGCCTCGCGCCCTTGGTTCTCCATTCCACACTTAGTCCGATTTCGCTGACCCAGGCCTCCATGGAGAGACCCAGCACCAGCACTGGCTGTGCCCGGAGACCCACACTTAAGCCCCCGTCCTGAATGTTATCACCCATGGGCCTGGGTTAAAGAGCCTCGCGCCCTTGGTCTTCCATTCCACACTTAGTCACTTTTCGCTGACCCGGGCATACATTAAGAGACCCAGTACCAGCACCGGCCGTGCCCTGAGACCCACACTTAAGCCCCCGTCCTGAGTGTTATCACCCATGGGCCTTGGTTAAAGAGCCTCGCGCCCTTGGTTCTCCATTCCACACTTAGTCCGATTTCGCTGACCCAGGCCTCCATGGAGAGACCCAGCACCAGCACCGGCTGTGCCCAGAGACCCACACTTAAGCCCCCGTCCTGAATGTTATCACCCATGGGCCTTGGTTAAAGAGCCTCGCGCCTTTGGTTCTCGATTCCACACTTAGTCCGATTTCGCTGACCCAGGCCTCCATGGAGAGACCCAGCACCAGCACCGGCCGTTCCCGGGGACCCACACTTAGGCCCCCGTCCTGAGTGCTGAAAATGCCTAGAAATGTCTCACTCTTTGTGTTAGGGAAAGATACAATACTTGGGACACTTCTAGGCGCTTTACATTATAGCAAAAATGCCTAGAAATGTCCCACACTTTTTCATGGGGAAAAATACAAAACATGGGAGAAAAAACCTCCAAATATTGCTGAGCCCGGGGACCCACTCTAAAGCCAACACCCTTAGTGCTGAAAATGCCTAGAAATGTTCCACTCTTTGTGTCAGGGAAAAATACAATACATGGGACATTTGTAGGCGCTTTATATTACAGCAAAATGCCTAGAAATGTCCCACACTAGGGGTTACGGAAGTGCAATATTTGGGTCTCTCTCTGAGTAATTCAAAAGGAAACATTCCTATGATCCTCTTTAAAGGAAACACTCCTATGCTTATCTCCAAAGGATCCTTGTTTCCTGTTCTTACCCATGTTGCCTATGGTTATCTCCAAGGGAATCAAAGGAAACATATGTATATCAGTTTCCTGTGTTTAGATCTCTTTCTTAGTCACATTTCACTGACCCTGGCCACCAAGGAGTGACCAAGCACCAGCACCGGCCATGCCCGGGGACCCACACTTAAGCCCCCGTCCTGAGTGTTATCACCCATGGGCCTGGGTTAAAGAGCCTCGTTCTCTTGGTTCTCCATTCCACACTTAGTCAGATTTCGCTGACCCGGGCCTCCAAGGAGAGACCAAGCACCAGCACCGGCCATGCCCGGAGACCCACACTTAAGCCCCCGTCCTGAGTGTTATCACCCATGGGCCTTGGTTAAAGAGCCTCGCGCCCTTGGTTCTCCATTCCACACTTAGTCCGATTTCGCTGACCCAGGCCTCCATGGAGAGACCCAGCACCAGCACTGGCTGTGCCCGGAGACCCACACTTAAGCCCCCGTCCTGAATGTTATCACCCATGGGCCTGGGTTAAAGAGCCTCGCGCCCTTGGTCTTCCATTCCACACTTAGTCACTTTTCGCTGACCCGGGCATACATTAAGAGACCCAGTACCAGCACCGGCCGTGCCCTGAGACCCACACTTAAGCCCCCGTCCTGAGTGTTATCACCCATGGGCCTTGGTTAAAGAGCCTCGCGCCCTTGGTTCTCCATTCCACACTTAGTCCGATTTCGCTGACCCAGGCCTCCATGGAGAGACCCAGCACCAGCACCGGCTGTGCCCAGAGACCCACACTTAAGCCCCCGTCCTGAATGTTATCACCCATGGGCCTTGGTTAAAGAGCCTCGCGCCTTTGGTTCTCGATTCCACACTTAGTCCGATTTCGCTGACCCAGGCCTCCATGGAGAGACCCAGCACCAGCACCGGCCGTTCCCGGGGACCCACACTTAGGCCCCCGTCCTGAGTGCTGAAAATGCCTAGAAATGTCTCACTCTTTGTGTTAGGGAAAGATACAATACTTGGGACACTTCTAGGCGCTTTACATTATAGCAAAAATGCCTAGAAATGTCCCACACTTTTTCATGGGGAAAAATACAAAACATGGGAGAAAAAACCTCCAAATATTGCTGAGCCCGGGGACCCACTCTAAAGCCAACACCCTTAGTGCTGAAAATGCCTAGAAATGTTCCACTCTTTGTGTCAGGGAAAAATACAATACATGGGACATTTTTAGGCGCTTTATATTACAGCAAAATGCCTAGAAATGTCCCACACTAGGGGTTACGGAAGTGCAATATTTGGGTCTCTCTCTGAGTAATTCAAAAGGAAACATTCCTATGATCCTCTTTAAAGGAAACACTCCTATGCTTATCTCCAAAGGATCCTTGTTTCCTGTTCTTACCCATGTTGCCTATGGTTATCTCCAAGGGAATCAAAGGAAACATATGTATATCAGTTTCCTGTGTTTAGATCTCTTTCTTAGTCACATTTCACTGACCCTGGCCACCAAGGAGTGACCAAGCACCAGCACCGGCCATGCCCGGGGACCCACACTTAAGCCCCCGTCCTGAGTGTTATCACCCATGGGCCTGGGTTAAAGAGCCTCGTTCTCTTGGTTCTCCATTCCACACTTAGTCAGATTTCGCTGACCCGGGCCTCCAAGGAGAGACCAAGCACCAGCACCGGCCATGCCCGGAGACCCACACTTAAGCCCCCGTCCTGAGTGTTATCACCCATGGGCCTTGGTTAAAGAGCCTCGCGCCCTTGGTTCTCCATTCCACACTTAGTCCGATTTCGCTGACCCAGGCCTCCATGGAGAGACCCAGCACCAGCACTGGCTGTGCCCGGAGACCCACACTTAAGCCCCCGTCCTGAATGTTATCACCCATGGGCCTGGGTTAAAGAGCCTCGCGCCCTTGGTCTTCCATTCCACACTTAGTCACTTTTCGCTGACCCGGGCATACATTAAGAGACCCAGTACCAGCACCGGCCGTGCCCTGAGACCCACACTTAAGCCCCCGTCCTGAGTGTTATCACCCATGGGCCTTGGTTAAAGAGCCTCGCGCCCTTGGTTCTCCATTCCACACTTAGTCCGATTTCGCTGACCCAGGCCTCCATGGAGAGACCCAGCACCAGCACCGGCTGTGCCCAGAGACCCACACTTAAGCCCCCGTCCTGAATGTTATCACCCATGGGCCTTGGTTAAAGAGCCTCGCGCCTTTGGTTCTCGATTCCACACTTAGTCCGATTTCGCTGACCCAGGCCTCCATGGAGAGACCCAGCACCAGCACCGGCCGTTCCCGGGGACCCACACTTAGGCCCCCGTCCTGAGTGCTGAAAATGCCTAGAAATGTCTCACTCTTTGTGTTAGGGAAAGATACAATACTTGGGACACTTCTAGGCGCTTTACATTATAGCAAAAAAGCCTAGAAATGTCCCAAACTTTTTCATGGGGAAAAATACAAAACATGGGAGAAAAAACCTCCAAATATTGCTGAGCCCGGGGACCCACTCTAAAGCCAACACCCTTAGTGCTGAAAATGCCTAGAAATGTTCCACTCTTTGTGTCAGGGAAAAATACAATACATGGGACATTTGTAGGCGCTTTATATTACAGCAAAATGCCTAGAAATGTCCCACACTAGGGGTTACGGAAGTGCAATATTTGGGTCTCTCTCTGAGTAATTCAAAAGGAAACATTCCTATGATCCTCTTTAAAGGAAACACTCCTATGCTTATCTCCAAAGGATCCTTGTTTCCTGTTCTTACCCATGTTGCCTATGGTTATCTCCAAGGGAATCAAAGGAAACATATGTATATCAGTTTCCTGTGTTTAGATCTCTTTCTTAGTCACATTTCACTGACCCTGGCCACCAAGGAGTGACCAAGCACCAGCACCGGCCATGCCCGGGGACCCACACTTAAGCCCCCGTCCTGAGTGTTATCACCCATGGGCCTGGGTTAAAGAGCCTCGTTCTCTTGGTTCTCCATTCCACACTTAGTCAGATTTCGCTGACCCGGGCCTCCAAGGAGAGACCAAGCACCAGCACCGGCCATGCCCGGAGACCCACACTTAAGCCCCCGTCCTGAGTGTTATCACCCATGGGCCTTGGTTAAAGAGCCTCGCGCCCTTGGTTCTCCATTCCACACTTAGTCCGATTTCGCTGACCCAGGCCTCCATGGAGAGACCCAGCACCAGCACCGGCTGTGCCCAGAGACCCACACTTAAGCCCCCGTCCTGAATGTTATCACCCATGGGCCTTGGTTAAAGAGCCTCGCGCCTTTGGTTCTCCATTCCACACTTAGTCCGATTTCGCTGACCCAGGCCTCCATGGAGAGACCCAGCACCAGCACCGGCTGTGCCCGGGGACCCACACTTAGGCCCCCGTCCTGAGTGCTGAAAATGCCTAAAAATGTCTCACTCTTTGTGTTAGGGAAAGATACAATACTTGGGACACTTCTAGGCACTTTACATTACAACAAAAATGCCTGGAAATGTCCGACACCTTTGGTGTTAGGGTAATACAATACATGGGACACTTGTAGGCACTTTACATTACAGCAAAATGCCTAGAAATGTCCCACACTAGGGGTTACGGAAGTGCAATATTTGGGTCTCTCTCTGAGTAATTCAAAAGGAAACATTCCTATGATCCTCTTTAAAGGAAACACTCCTATGCTTATCTCCAAAGGATCCTTGGTTCCTGTTCTTACCCATATTGCCTATGGTTATCTCCAAAGGAATCAAAGGAAACATATGTATATCAGTTTCCTGTGTTTAGATCTCTTTCTTAGTCACATTTCACTGACCCTGGCCACCAAGGAGTGACCAAGCACCAGCACCGGCCGTGCCCGGGGACCCACACTTAAGCCCCCGTCCTGAGTGTTATCACCCATGGGCCTGGGTTAAAGAGCCTCGCGCTCTTGTTTCTCCATTCCACACTTAGTCAGATTTCGCTGACCCGGGCCTCCAAGGAGAGACCAAGCACCAGCACCGGCCATGCCCGGAGACCCACACTTAAGTCCCCGTCCTGAGTGTTATCAACCATGGGCCTGGTTTAAGAGCCTCGTGCTCTTGGTTCTCCATTCCACACTTATTCAGATTTCGCTGACCCGGGCCTCCAAGGAGAGACCAAGCACCAGCACCGCTAGTGCCCTGAGACCCACACTTAAGCCCCCGTCCTGAGTGTTATCACCCATGGGCCTTGGTTAAAGAGCCTCGCGCCCTTGGTTCTCCATTCCACACTTAGTCCGATTTCGCTGACCCGGGCCTCCAAGGAGAGACCAAGCACCAGCACCGGCCGTGCCCTGAGACCCACACTTAAGACCCCGTCCTGAGTGTTATCACCCAAGGGCCTTGGTTAAAGAGCCTCGCGCCCTTGGTTCTCCATTCCACACTTAGTCCGATTTCGCTGACCCAGGCCTCCATGGAGAGACCCAGCACCAGCACCGGCTGTGCCCGGGGACCCACACTTAGGCCCCCGTCCTGAGTGCTGAAAATGCCTAGAAATGTCTCACTCTTTGTGTTAGGGAAAGATACAATACTTGGGACACTTCTAGGCACTTTACATTACAGCAAAAATGCCTGGAAATGTCCGACACCTTTGGTGTTAGGGTAATACAATACATTGGACACTTGTAGGCACTTTACATTACAGCAAAATGCCTAGAAATGTCCCACACTAGGGGTTACGGAAGTGCAATATTTGGGTCTCTCTCTGAGTAATTCAAAAGGAAACATTCCTATGATCCTCTTTAAAGGAAACACTCCTATGCTTATCTCCAAAGGATCCTTGGTTCCCGTTCTTACCCATATGTCCTATGGTTATCTCCAAAGGAATCAAAGGAAACACATGTGTATCAGTTTCCTGTGTTTAGATCTCTTTCTTAGTCACATTTCACTGAACCGGGCCTCCACAGAGAGACCAAGCACCAGCACCGGCCGTGCCCGGGGACCCACACTTAAGTCCCTCTCCTGAGTGTTATCACCCATGGGCCTGGGTTAAAGAGCCTCGCGCTCTTGGTTCTCCATTCCACACTTAGTTAGATTTCGCTGACCCGGGCCTCCAAGGAGAGACCAAGCACCAGCACCGGCCATGCCCGGAGACCCACACTTAAGCCCCCGTCCTGAGTGTTATCAACCATGGGCCTGGTTTAAGAGCCTCGTGCTCTTGGTTCTCCATTCCACACTTATTCAGATTTCGCTGACCCGGGCCTTCAAGGAGAGACCAAGCACCAGCACCGGCCGTGCCCTGAGACCCACACTTAAGCCCCCGTCCTGAGTGTTATCACCCATGGGCCTTGGTTAAAGAGCCTCGCGCCCTTGGTTCTCCATTCCACACTTAGTCCGATTTCGCTGACCCGGGCCTCCAAGGAGAGACCAGGCACCAGCACCGGCCGTGCCCTGAGACCCACACTTAAGCCCCCGTCCTGAGTGTTATCACCCATGGGCCTGGGTTAAAGAGCCTCGCTCCCTTGGTTCTCCATTCCACACTTAGTCAGATTTCGCTGACCCAGATCTCCAAGGAGAGACCAAGCACCAGCACCGGCCATGCCCGGAGACTCACACGTAAGTCCCCGTCCTAAGTGTTATCACCCATGGGCCTCGGTTAAAGAGCCTCGTGCTCTAGGTTCTCCATTCCACACTTAATCAGATTTCGCTGACCCGGTTCTCCAAGGAGAGACCAAGCACCAGCACCGGCCGTTCCCGGGGACCCACACTTAGGCCCCCGTCCTGAGTGCTGAAAATGCCTAGAAATGTCTCACTCTTTGTGTTAGGGAAAGATACAATACTTGGGACACTTCTAGGCGCTTTACATTATAGCAAAAATGCCTAGAAATGTCCCACACTTTTTCATGGGGAAAAATACAAAACATGGGAGAAAAAACCTCCAAATATTGCTGAGCCCGGGGACCCACTCTAAAGCCAACACCCTGAGTGCTGAAAATGCCTAGAAATGTTCCACTCTTTGTGTCAGGGAAAAATACATTACATGGGACATTTGTAGGCGCTTTATATTATAGCAAAAATGCCTAGAAATGTCCCAACCAATCAGAATGAGCCGGACGCTTCTAGGCACTTATCATTGAGGCAAAATGCCTGGAAATGTCCCACACCTTTGGTGTTAGGGTAATACAATACATGGGACACTTGTAGGCACTTTACATTACAGCAAAATGCCTAGAAATGTCCCACACTAGGGGTTACGGAAGTGCAATATTTGGGTCTCTCTCTGAGTAATTCAAAAGGAAACATTCCTATGATCCTCTTTAAAGGAAACACTCCTATGCTTATCTCCAAAGGATCCTTGTTTCCTGTTCTTACCCATGTTGCCTATGGTTATCTCCAAGGGAATCAAAGGAAACATATGTATATCAGTTTCCTGTGTTTAGATCTCTTTCTTAGTCACATTTCACTGACCCTGGCCACCAAGGAGTGACCAAGCACCAGCACCGGCCATGCCCGGGGACCCACACTTAAGCCCCCGTCCTGAGTGTTATCACCCATGGGCCTGGGTTAAAGAGCCTCGTTCTCTTGGTTCTCCATTCCACACTTAGTCAGATTTCGCTGACCCGGGCCTCCAAGGAGAGACCAAGCACCAGCACCGGCCATGCCCGGAGACCCACACTTAAGCCCCCGTCCTGAGTGTTATCACCCATGGGCCTTGGTTAAAGAGCCTCGCGCCCTTGGTTCTCCATTCCACACTTAGTCCGATTTCGCTGACCCAGGCCTCCATGGAGAGACCCAGCACCAGCACTGGCTGTGCCCGGAGACCCACACTTAAGCCCCCGTCCTGAATGTTATCACCCATGGGCCTGGGTTAAAGAGCCTCGCGCCCTTGGTCTTCCATTCCACACTTAGTCACTTTTCGCTGACCCGGGCATACATTAAGAGACCCAGTACCAGCACCGGCCGTGCCCTGAGACCCACACTTAAGCCCCCGTCCTGAGTGTTATCACCCATGGGCCTTGGTTAAAGAGCCTCGCGCCCTTGGTTCTCCATTCCACACTTAGTCCGATTTCGCTGACCCAGGCCTCCATGGAGAGACCAAGCACCAGCACCGGCCATGCCCGGAGACCCACACGTAAGTCCCCGTCCTAAGTGTTATCACCCATGGGCCTCGGTTAAAGAGCCTCGTGCTCTAGGTTCTCCATTCCACACTTAATCAGATTTCGCTGACCCGGTTCTCCAAGGAGAGACCAAGCACCAGCACCGGCCGTTCCCGGGGACCCACACTTAGGCCCCCGTCCTGAGTGCTGAAAATGCCTAGAAATGTCTCACTCTTTGTGTTAGGGAAAGATACAATACTTGGGACACTTCTAGGCGCTTTACATTATAGCAAAAATGCCTAGAAATGTCCCACACTTTTTCATGGGGAAAAATACAAAACATGGGAGAAAAAACCTCCAAATATTGCTGAGCCCGGGGACCCACTCTAAAGCCAACACCCTGAGTGCTGAAAATGCCTAGAAATGTTCCACTCTTTGTGTCAGGGAAAAATACATTACATGGGACATTTGTAGGCGCTTTATATTATAGCAAAAATGCCTAGAAATGTCCCAACCAATCAGAATGAGCCGGACGCTTCTAGGCACTTATCATTGAGGCAAAATGCCTGGAAATGTCCCACACCTTTGGTGTTAGGGTAATACAATACATGGGACACTTGTAGGCACTTTACATTACAGCAAAATGCCTAGAAATGTCCCACACTAGGGGTTACGGAAGTGCAATATTTGGGTCTCTCTCTGAGTAATTCAAAAGGAAACATTCCTATGATCCTCTTTAAAGGAAACACTCCTATGCTTATCTCCAAAGGATCCTTGTTTCCTGTTCTTACCCATGTTGCCTATGGTTATCTCCAAGGGAATCAAAGGAAACATATGTATATCAGTTTCCTGTGTTTAGATCTCTTTCTTAGTCACATTTCACTGACCCTGGCCACCAAGGAGTGACCAAGCACCAGCACCGGCCATGCCCGGGGACCCACACTTAAGCCCCCGTCCTGAGTGTTATCACCCATGGGCCTGGGTTAAAGAGCCTCGTTCTCTTGGTTCTCCATTCCACACTTAGTCAGATTTCGCTGACCCGGGCCTCCAAGGAGAGACCAAGCACCAGCACCGGCCATGCCCGGAGACCCACACTTAAGCCCCCGTCCTGAGTGTTATCACCCATGGGCCTTGGTTAAAGAGCCTCGCGCCCTTGGTTCTCCATTCCACACTTAGTCCGATTTCGCTGACCCAGGCCTCCATGGAGAGACCCAGCACCAGCACTGGCTGTGCCCGGAGACCCACACTTAAGCCCCCGTCCTGAATGTTATCACCCATGGGCCTGGGTTAAAGAGCCTCGCGCCCTTGGTCTTCCATTCCACACTTAGTCACTTTTCGCTGACCCGGGCATACATTAAGAGACCCAGTACCAGCACCGGCCGTGCCCTGAGACCCACACTTAAGCCCCCGTCCTGAGTGTTATCACCCATGGTCCTTGGTTAAAGAGCCTCGCGCCCTTGGTTCTCCATTCCACACTTAGTCCGATTTCGCTGACCCAGGCCTCCATGGAGAGACCCAGCACCAGCACCGGCTGTGCCCAGAGACCCACACTTAAGCCCCCGTCCTGAATGTTATCACCCATGGGCCTTGGTTAAAGAGCCTCGCGCCTTTGGTTCTCGATTCCACACTTAGTCCGATTTCGCTGACCCAGGCCTCCATGGAGAGACCCAGCACCAGCACCGGCCGTTCCCGGGGACCCACACTTAGGCCCCCGTCCTGAGTGCTGAAAATGCCTAGAAATGTCTCACTCTTTGTGTTAGGGAAAGATACAATACTTGGGACACTTCTAGGCGCTTTACATTATAGCAAAAATGCCTAGAAATGTCCCACACTTTTTCATGGGGAAAAATACAAAACATGGGAGAAAAAACCTCCAAATATTGCTGAGCCCGGGGACCCACTCTAAAGCCAACACCCTTAGTGCTGAAAATGCCTAGAAATGTTCCACTCTTTGTGTCAGGGAAAAATACAATACATGGGACATTTGTAGGCGCTTTATATTACAGCAAAATGCCTAGAAATGTCCCACACTAGGGGTTACGGAAGTGCAATATTTGGGTCTCTCTCTGAGTAATTCAAAAGGAAACATTCCTATGATCCTCTTTAAAGGAAACACTCCTATGCTTATCTCCAAAGGATCCTTGTTTCCTGTTCTTACCCATGTTGCCTATGGTTATCTCCAAGGGAATCAAAGGAAACATATGTATATCAGTTTCCTGTGTTTAGATCTCTTTCTTAGTCACATTTCACTGACCCTGGCCACCAAGGAGTGACCAAGCACCAGCACCGGCCATGCCCGGGGACCCACACTTAAGCCCCCGTCCTGAGTGTTATCACCCATGGGCCTGGGTTAAAGAGCCTCGTTCTCTTGGTTCTCCATTCCACACTTAGTCAGATTTCGCTGACCCGGGCCTCCAAGGAGAGACCAAGCACCAGCACCGGCCATGCCCGGAGACCCACACTTAAGCCCCCGTCCTGAGTGTTATCACCCATGGGCCTTGGTTAAAGAGCCTCGCGCCCTTGGTTCTCCATTCCACACTTAGTCCGATTTCGCTGACCCAGGCCTCCATGGAGAGACCCAGCACCAGCACCGGCTGTGCCCAGAGACCCACACTTAAGCCCCCGTCCTGAATGTTATCACCCATGGGCCTTGGTTAAAGAGCCTCGCGCCTTTGGTTCTCCATTCCACACTTAGTCCGATTTCGCTGACCCAGGCCTCCATGGAGAGACCCAGCACCAGCACCGGCTGTGCCCGGGGACCCACACTTAGGCCCCCGTCCTGAGTGCTGAAAATGCCTAAAAATGTCTCACTCTTTGTGTTAGGGAAAGATACAATACTTGGGACACTTCTAGGCACTTTACATTACAACAAAAATGCCTGGAAATGTCCGACACCTTTGGTGTTAGGGTAATACAATACATGGGACACTTGTAGGCACTTTACATTACAGCAAAATGCCTAGAAATGTCCCACACTAGGGGTTACGGAAGTGCAATATTTGGGTCTCTCTCTGAGTAATTCAAAAGGAAACATTCCTATGATCCTCTTTAAAGGAAACACTCCTATGCTTATCTCCAAAGGATCCTTGGTTCCTGTTCTTACCCATATTGCCTATGGTTATCTCCAAAGGAATCAAAGGAAACATATGTATATCAGTTTCCTGTGTTTAGATCTCTTTCTTAGTCACATTTCACTGACCCTGGCCACCAAGGAGTGACCAAGCACCAGCACCGGCCGTGCCCGGGGACCCACACTTAAGCCCCCGTCCTGAGTGTTATCACCCATGGGCCTGGGTTAAAGAGCCTCGCGCTCTTGTTTCTCCATTCCACACTTAGTCAGATTTCGCTGACCCGGGCCTCCAAGGAGAGACCAAGCACCAGCACCGGCCATGCCCGGAGACCCACACTTAAGTCCCCGTCCTGAGTGTTATCAACCATGGGCCTGGTTTAAGAGCCTCGTGCTCTTGGTTCTCCATTCCACACTTATTCAGATTTCGCTGACCCGGGCCTCCAAGGAGAGACCAAGCACCAGCACCGCTAGTGCCCTGAGACCCACACTTAAGCCCCCGTCCTGAGTGTTATCACCCATGGGCCTTGGTTAAAGAGCCTCGCGCCCTTGGTTCTCCATTCCACACTTAGTCCGATTTCGCTGACCCGGGCCTCCAAGGAGAGACCAAGCACCAGCACCGGCCGTGCCCTGAGACCCACACTTAAGACCCCGTCCTGAGTGTTATCACCCAAGGGCCTTGGTTAAAGAGCCTCGCGCCCTTGGTTCTCCATTCCACACTTAGTCCGATTTCGCTGACCCAGGCCTCCATGGAGAGACCCAGCACCAGCACCGGCTGTGCCCGGGGACCCACACTTAGGCCCCCGTCCTGAGTGCTGAAAATGCCTAGAAATGTCTCACTCTTTGTGTTAGGGAAAGATACAATACTTGGGACACTTCTAGGCACTTTACATTACAGCAAAAATGCCTGGAAATGTCCGACACCTTTGGTGTTAGGGTAATACAATACATTGGACACTTGTAGGCACTTTACATTACAGCAAAATGCCTAGAAATGTCCCACACTAGGGGTTACGGAAGTGCAATATTTGGGTCTCTCTCTGAGTAATTCAAAAGGAAACATTCCTATGATCCTCTTTAAAGGAAACACTCCTATGGTTATCTCCAAAGGAATCAAAGGAAACACATGTGTATCAGTTTCCTGTGTTTAGATCTCTTTCTTAGTCACATTTCACTGAACCGGGCCTCCACAGAGAGACCAAGCACCAGCACCGGCCGTGCCCGGGGACCCACACTTAAGTCCCTCTCCTGAGTGTTATCACCCATGGGCCTGGGTTAAAGAGCCTCGCGCTCTTGGTTCTCCATTCCACACTTAGTTAGATTTCGCTGACCCGGGCCTCCAAGGAGAGACCAAGCACCAGCACCGGCCATGCCCGGAGACCCACACTTAAGCCCCCGTCCTGAGTGTTATCAACCATGGGCCTGGTTTAAGAGCCTCGTGCTCTTGGTTCTCCATTCCACACTTATTCAGATTTCGCTGACCCGGGCCTTCAAGGAGAGACCAAGCACCAGCACCGGCCGTGCCCTGAGACCCACACTTAAGCCCCCGTCCTGAGTGTTATCACCCATGGGCCTTGGTTAAAGAGCCTCGCGCCCTTGGTTCTCCATTCCACACTTAGTCCGATTTCGCTGACCCGGGCCTCCAAGGAGAGACCAGGCACCAGCACCGGCCGTGCCCTGAGACCCACACTTAAGCCCCCGTCCTGAGTGTTATCACCCATGGGCCTGGGTTAAAGAGCCTCGCTCCCTTGGTTCTCCATTCCACACTTAGTCAGATTTCGCTGACCCAGATCTCCAAGGAGAGACCAAGCACCAGCACCGGCCATGCCCGGAGACTCACACGTAAGTCCCCGTCCTAAGTGTTATCACCCATGGGCCTCGGTTAAAGAGCCTCGTGCTCTAGGTTCTCCATTCCACACTTAATCAGATTTCGCTGACCCGGTTCTCCAAGGAGAGACCAAGCACCAGCACCGGCCGTTCCCGGGGACCCACACTTAGGCCCCCGTCCTGAGTGCTGAAAATGCCTAGAAATGTCTCACTCTTTGTGTTAGGGAAAGATACAATACTTGGGACACTTCTAGGCGCTTTACATTATAGCAAAAATGCCTAGAAATGTCCCACACTTTTTCATGGGGAAAAATACAAAACATGGGAGAAAAAACCTCCAAATATTGCTGAGCCCGGGGACCCACTCTAAAGCCAACACCCTGAGTGCTGAAAATGCCTAGAAATGTTCCACTCTTTGTGTCAGGGAAAAATACATTACATGGGACATTTGTAGGCGCTTTATATTATAGCAAAAATGCCTAGAAATGTCCCAACCAATCAGAATGAGCCGGACGCTTCTAGGCACTTATCATTGAGGCAAAATGCCTGGAAATGTCCCACACCTTTGGTGTTAGGGTAATACAATACATGGGACACTTGTAGGCACTTTACATTACAGCAAAATGCCTAGAAATGTCCCACACTAGGGGTTACGGAAGTGCAATATTTGGGTCTCTCTCTGAGTAATTCAAAAGGAAACATTCCTATGATCCTCTTTAAAGGAAACACTCCTATGCTTATCTCCAAAGGATCCTTGTTTCCTGTTCTTACCCATGTTGCCTATGGTTATCTCCAAGGGAATCAAAGGAAACATATGTATATCAGTTTCCTGTGTTTAGATCTCTTTCTTAGTCACATTTCACTGACCCTGGCCACCAAGGAGTGACCAAGCACCAGCACCGGCCATGCCCGGGGACCCACACTTAAGCCCCCGTCCTGAGTGTTATCACCCATGGGCCTGGGTTAAAGAGCCTCGTTCTCTTGGTTCTCCATTCCACACTTAGTCAGATTTCGCTGACCCGGGCCTCCAAGGAGAGACCAAGCACCAGCACCGGCCATGCCCGGAGACCCACACTTAAGCCCCCGTCCTGAGTGTTATCACCCATGGGCCTTGGTTAAAGAGCCTCGCGCCCTTGGTTCTCCATTCCACACTTAGTCCGATTTCGCTGACCCAGGCCTCCATGGAGAGACCCAGCACCAGCACTGGCTGTGCCCGGAGACCCACACTTAAGCCCCCGTCCTGAATGTTATCACCCATGGGCCTGGGTTAAAGAGCCTCGCGCCCTTGGTCTTCCATTCCACACTTAGTCACTTTTCGCTGACCCGGGCATACATTAAGAGACCCAGTACCAGCACCGGCCGTGCCCTGAGACCCACACTTAAGCCCCCGTCCTGAGTGTTATCACCCATGGGCCTTGGTTAAAGAGCCTCGCGCCCTTGGTTCTCCATTCCACACTTAGTCCGATTTCGCTGACCCAGGCCTCCATGGAGAGACCAAGCACCAGCACCGGCCATGCCCGGAGACCCACACGTAAGTCCCCGTCCTAAGTGTTATCACCCATGGGCCTCGGTTAAAGAGCCTCGTGCTCTAGGTTCTCCATTCCACACTTAATCAGATTTCGCTGACCCGGTTCTCCAAGGAGAGACCAAGCACCAGCACCGGCCGTTCCCGGGGACCCACACTTAGGCCCCCGTCCTGAGTGCTGAAAATGCCTAGAAATGTCTCACTCTTTGTGTTAGGGAAAGATACAATACTTGGGACACTTCTAGGCGCTTTACATTATAGCAAAAATGCCTAGAAATGTCCCACACTTTTTCATGGGGAAAAATACAAAACATGGGAGAAAAAACCTCCAAATATTGCTGAGCCCGGGGACCCACTCTAAAGCCAACACCCTGAGTGCTGAAAATGCCTAGAAATGTTCCACTCTTTGTGTCAGGGAAAAATACATTACATGGGACATTTGTAGGCGCTTTATATTATAGCAAAAATGCCTAGAAATGTCCCAACCAATCAGAATGAGCCGGACGCTTCTAGGCACTTATCATTGAGGCAAAATGCCTGGAAATGTCCCACACCTTTGGTGTTAGGGTAATACAATACATGGGACACTTGTAGGCACTTTACATTACAGCAAAATGCCTAGAAATGTCCCACACTAGGGGTTACGGAAGTGCAATATTTGGGTCTCTCTCTGAGTAATTCAAAAGGAAACATTCCTATGATCCTCTTTAAAGGAAACACTCCTATGCTTATCTCCAAAGGATCCTTGTTTCCTGTTCTTACCCATGTTGCCTATGGTTATCTCCAAGGGAATCAAAGGAAACATATGTATATCAGTTTCCTGTGTTTAGATCTCTTTCTTAGTCACATTTCACTGACCCTGGCCACCAAGGAGTGACCAAGCACCAGCACCGGCCATGCCCGGGGACCCACACTTAAGCCCCCGTCCTGAGTGTTATCACCCATGGGCCTGGGTTAAAGAGCCTCGTTCTCTTGGTTCTCCATTCCACACTTAGTCAGATTTCGCTGACCCGGGCCTCCAAGGAGAGACCAAGCACCAGCACCGGCCATGCCCGGAGACCCACACTTAAGCCCCCGTCCTGAGTGTTATCACCCATGGGCCTTGGTTAAAGAGCCTCGCGCCCTTGGTTCTCCATTCCACACTTAGTCCGATTTCGCTGACCCAGGCCTCCATGGAGAGACCCAGCACCAGCACTGGCTGTGCCCGGAGACCCACACTTAAGCCCCCGTCCTGAATGTTATCACCCATGGGCCTGGGTTAAAGAGCCTCGCGCCCTTGGTCTTCCATTCCACACTTAGTCACTTTTCGCTGACCCGGGCATACATTAAGAGACCCAGTACCAGCACCGGCCGTGCCCTGAGACCCACACTTAAGCCCCCGTCCTGAGTGTTATCACCCATGGGCCTTGGTTAAAGAGCCTCGCGCCCTTGGTTCTCCATTCCACACTTAGTCCGATTTCGCTGACCCAGGCCTCCATGGAGAGACCCAGCACCAGCACCGGCTGTGCCCAGAGACCCACACTTAAGCCCCCGTCCTGAATGTTATCACCCATGGGCCTTGGTTAAAGAGCCTCGCGCCTTTGGTTCTCGATTCCACACTTAGTCCGATTTCGCTGACCCAGGCCTCCATGGAGAGACCCAGCACCAGCACCGGCCGTTCCCGGGGACCCACACTTAGGCCCCCGTCCTGAGTGCTGAAAATGCCTAGAAATGTCTCACTCTTTGTGTTAGGGAAAGATACAATACTTGGGACACTTCTAGGCGCTTTACATTATAGCAAAAATGCCTAGAAATGTCCCACACTTTTTCATGGGGAAAAATACAAAACATGGGAGAAAAAACCTCCAAATATTGCTGAGCCCGGGGACCCACTCTAAAGCCAACACCCTTAGTGCTGAAAATGCCTAGAAATGTTCCACTCTTTGTGTCAGGGAAAAATACAATACATGGGACATTTGTAGGCGCTTTATATTACAGCAAAATGCCTAGAAATGTCCCACACTAGGGGTTACGGAAGTGCAATATTTGGGTCTCTCTCTGAGTAATTCAAAAGGAAACATTCCTATGATCCTCTTTAAAGGAAACACTCCTATGCTTATCTCCAAAGGATCCTTGTTTCCTGTTCTTACCCATGTTGCCTATGGTTATCTCCAAGGGAATCAAAGGAAACATATGTATATCAGTTTCCTGTGTTTAGATCTCTTTCTTAGTCACATTTCACTGACCCTGGCCACCAAGGAGTGACCAAGCACCAGCACCGGCCATGCCCGGGGACCCACACTTAAGCCCCCGTCCTGAGTGTTATCACCCATGGGCCTGGGTTAAAGAGCCTCGTTCTCTTGGTTCTCCATTCCACACTTAGTCAGATTTCGCTGACCCGGGCCTCCAAGGAGAGACCAAGCACCAGCACCGGCCATGCCCGGAGACCCACACTTAAGCCCCCGTCCTGAGTGTTATCACCCATGGGCCTTGGTTAAAGAGCCTCGCGCCCTTGGTTCTCCATTCCACACTTAGTCCGATTTCGCTGACCCAGGCCTCCATGGAGAGACCCAGCACCAGCACCGGCTGTGCCCAGAGACCCACACTTAAGCCCCCGTCCTGAATGTTATCACCCATGGGCCTTGGTTAAAGAGCCTCGCGCCTTTGGTTCTCCATTCCACACTTAGTCCGATTTCGCTGACCCAGGCCTCCATGGAGAG
Organism: Pleuronectes platessa; assembly: GCF_947347685.1. Taxonomy (NCBI): domain Eukaryota; kingdom Metazoa; phylum Chordata; class Actinopteri; order Pleuronectiformes; family Pleuronectidae; genus Pleuronectes; species Pleuronectes platessa. The sequence continues at coordinate 106,218 of NW_026519001.1, forward strand.
ACCCAGCACCAGCACCGGCTGTGCCCGGGGACCCACACTTAGGCCCCCGTCCTGAGTGCTGAAAATGCCTAAAAATGTCTCACTCTTTGTGTTAGGGAAAGATACAATACTTGGGACACTTCTAGGCACTTTACATTACAACAAAAATGCCTGGAAATGTCCGACACCTTTGGTGTTAGGGTAATACAATACATGGGACACTTGTAGGCACTTTACATTACAGCAAAATGCCTAGAAATGTCCCACACTAGGGGTTACGGAAGTGCAATATTTGGGTCTCTCTCTGAGTAATTCAAAAGGAAACATTCCTATGATCCTCTTTAAAGGAAACACTCCTATGCTTATCTCCAAAGGATCCTTGGTTCCTGTTCTTACCCATATTGCCTATGGTTATCTCCAAAGGAATCAAAGGAAACATATGTATATCAGTTTCCTGTGTTTAGATCTCTTTCTTAGTCACATTTCACTGACCCTGGCCACCAAGGAGTGACCAAGCACCAGCACCGGCCGTGCCCGGGGACCCACACTTAAGCCCCCGTCCTGAGTGTTATCACCCATGGGCCTGGGTTAAAGAGCCTCGCGCTCTTGTTTCTCCATTCCACACTTAGTCAGATTTCGCTGACCCGGGCCTCCAAGGAGAGACCAAGCACCAGCACCGGCTGTGCCCGGGGACCCACACTTAGGCCCCCGTCCTGAGTGCTGAAAATGCCTAGAAATGTCTCACTCTTTGTGTTAGGGAAAGATACAATACTTGGGACACTTCTAGGCACTTTACATTACAGCAAAAATGCCTGGAAATGTCCGACACCTTTGGTGTTAGGGTAATACAATACATTGGACACTTGTAGGCACTTTACATTACAGCAAAATGCCTAGAAATGTCCCACACTAGGGGTTACGGAAGTGCAATATTTGGGTCTCTCTCTGAGTAATTCAAAAGGAAACATTCCTATGATCCTCTTTAAAGGAAACACTCCTATGCTTATCTCCAAAGGATCCTTGGTTCCCGTTCTTACCCATATGTCCTATGGTTATCTCCAAAGGAATCAAAGGAAACACATGTGTATCAGTTTCCTGTGTTTAGATCTCTTTCTTAGTCACATTTCACTGAACCGGGCCTCCACAGAGAGACCAAGCACCAGCACCGGCCGTGCCCGGGGACCCACACTTAAGTCCCTCTCCTGAGTGTTATCACCCATGGGCCTGGGTTAAAGAGCCTCGCGCTCTTGGTTCTCCATTCCACACTTAGTTAGATTTCGCTGACCCGGGCCTCCAAGGAGAGACCAAGCACCAGCACCGGCCATGCCCGGAGACCCACACTTAAGCCCCCGTCCTGAGTGTTATCAACCATGGGCCTGGTTTAAGAGCCTCGTGCTCTTGGTTCTCCATTCCACACTTATTCAGATTTCGCTGACCCGGGCCTTCAAGGAGAGACCAAGCACCAGCACCGGCCGTGCCCTGAGACCCACACTTAAGCCCCCGTCCTGAGTGTTATCACCCATGGGCCTTGGTTAAAGAGCCTCGCGCCCTTGGTTCTCCATTCCACACTTAGTCCGATTTCGCTGACCCGGGCCTCCAAGGAGAGACCAGGCACCAGCACCGGCCGTGCCCTGAGACCCACACTTAAGCCCCCGTCCTGAGTGTTATCACCCATGGGCCTGGGTTAAAGAGCCTCGCTCCCTTGGTTCTCCATTCCACACTTAGTCAGATTTCGCTGACCCAGATCTCCAAGGAGAGACCAAGCACCAGCACCGGCCATGCCCGGAGACCCACACGTAAGTCCCCGTCCTAAGTGTTATCACCCATGGGCCTCGGTTAAAGAGCCTCGTGCTCTAGGTTCTCCATTCCACACTTAATCAGATTTCGCTGACCCGGTTCTCCAAGGAGAGACCAAGCACCAGCACCGGCCGTTCCCGGGGACCCACACTTAGGCCCCCGTCCTGAGTGCTGAAAATGCCTAGAAATGTCTCACTCTTTGTGTTAGGGAAAGATACAATACTTGGGACACTTCTAGGCGCTTTACATTATAGCAAAAATGCCTAGAAATGTCCCACACTTTTTCATGGGGAAAAATACAAAACATGGGAGAAAAAACCTCCAAATATTGCTGAGCCCGGGGACCCACTCTAAAGCCAACACCCTGAGTGCTGAAAATGCCTAGAAATGTTCCACTCTTTGTGTCAGGGAAAAATACATTACATGGGACATTTGTAGGCGCTTTATATTATAGCAAAAATGCCTAGAAATGTCCCAACCAATCAGAATGAGCCGGACGCTTCTAGGCACTTATCATTGAGGCAAAATGCCTGGAAATGTCCCACACCTTTGGTGTTAGGGTAATACAATACATGGGACACTTGTAGGCACTTTACATTACAGCAAAATGCCTAGAAATGTCCCACACTAGGGGTTACGGAAGTGCAATATTTGGGTCTCTCTCTGAGTAATTCAAAAGGAAACATTCCTATGATCCTCTTTAAAGGAAACACTCCTATGCTTATCTCCAAAGGATCCTTGTTTCCTGTTCTTACCCATGTTGCCTATGGTTATCTCCAAGGGAATCAAAGGAAACATATGTATATCAGTTTCCTGTGTTTAGATCTCTTTCTTAGTCACATTTCACTGACCCTGGCCACCAAGGAGTGACCAAGCACCAGCACCGGCCATGCCCGGGGACCCACACTTAAGCCCCCGTCCTGAGTGTTATCACCCATGGGCCTGGGTTAAAGAGCCTCGTTCTCTTGGTTCTCCATTCCACACTTAGTCAGATTTCGCTGACCCGGGCCTCCAAGGAGAGACCAAGCACCAGCACCGGCCATGCCCGGAGACCCACACTTAAGCCCCCGTCCTGAGTGTTATCACCCATGGGCCTTGGTTAAAGAGCCTCGCGCCCTTGGTTCTCCATTCCACACTTAGTCCGATTTCGCTGACCCAGGCCTCCATGGAGAGACCCAGCACCAGCACTGGCTGTGCCCGGAGACCCACACTTAAGCCCCCGTCCTGAATGTTATCACCCATGGGCCTGGGTTAAAGAGCCTCGCGCCCTTGGTCTTCCATTCCACACTTAGTCACTTTTCGCTGACCCGGGCATACATTAAGAGACCCAGTACCAGCACCGGCCGTGCCCTGAGACCCACACTTAAGCCCCCGTCCTGAGTGTTATCACCCATGGGCCTTGGTTAAAGAGCCTCGCGCCCTTGGTTCTCCATTCCACACTTAGTCCGATTTCGCTGACCCAGGCCTCCATGGAGAGACCCAGCACCAGCACCGGCTGTGCCCAGAGACCCACACTTAAGCCCCCGTCCTGAATGTTATCACCCATGGGCCTTGGTTAAAGAGCCTCGCGCCTTTGGTTCTCGATTCCACACTTAGTCCGATTTCGCTGACCCAGGCCTCCATGGAGAGACCCAGCACCAGCACCGGCCGTTCCCGGGGACCCACACTTAGGCCCCCGTCCTGAGTGCTGAAAATGCCTAGAAATGTCTCACTCTTTGTGTTAGGGAAAGATACAATACTTGGGACACTTCTAGGCGCTTTACATTATAGCAAAAATGCCTAGAAATGTCCCACACTTTTTCATGGGGAAAAATACAAAACATGGGAGAAAAAACCTCCAAATATTGCTGAGCCCGGGGACCCACTCTAAAGCCAACACCCTTAGTGCTGAAAATGCCTAGAAATGTTCCACTCTTTGTGTCAGGGAAAAATACAATACATGGGACATTTGTAGGCGCTTTATATTACAGCAAAATGCCTAGAAATGTCCCACACTAGGGGTTACGGAAGTGCAATATTTGGGTCTCTCTCTGAGTAATTCAAAAGGAAACATTCCTATGATCCTCTTTAAAGGAAACACTCCTATGCTTATCTCCAAAGGATCCTTGTTTCCTGTTCTTACCCATGTTGCCAATGGTTATCTCCAAGGGAATCAAAGGAAACATATGTATATCAGTTTCCTGTGTTTAGATCTCTTTCTTAGTCACATTTCACTGACCCTGGCCACCAAGGAGTGACCAAGCACCAGCACCGGCCATGCCCGGGGACCCACACTTAAGCCCCCGTCCTGAGTGTTATCACCCATGGGCCTGGGTTAAAGAGCCTCGTTCTCTTGGTTCTCCATTCCACACTTAGTCAGATTTCGCTGACCCGGGCCTCCAAGGAGAGACCAAGCACCAGCACCGGCCATGCCCGGAGACCCACACTTAAGCCCCCGTCCTGAGTGTTATCACCCATGGGCCTTGGTTAAAGAGCCTCGCGCCCTTGGTTCTCCATTCCACACTTAGTCCGATTTCGCTGACCCAGGCCTCCATGGAGAGACCCAGCACCAGCACCGGCTGTGCCCAGAGACCCACACTTAAGCCCCCGTCCTGAATGTTATCACCCATGGGCCTTGGTTAAAGAGCCTCGCGCCTTTGGTTCTCCATTCCACACTTAGTCCGATTTCGCTGACCCAGGCCTCCATGGAGAGACCCAGCACCAGCACCGGCTGTGCCCGGGGACCCACACTTAGGCCCCCGTCCTGAGTGCTGAAAATGCCTAAAAATGTCTCACTCTTTGTGTTAGGGAAAGATACAATACTTGGGACACTTCTAGGCACTTTACATTACAACAAAAATGCCTGGAAATGTCCGACACCTTTGGTGTTAGGGTAATACAATACATGGGACACTTGTAGGCACTTTACATTACAGCAAAATGCCTAGAAATGTCCCACACTAGGGGTTACGGAAGTGCAATATTTGGGTCTCTCTCTGAGTAATTCAAAAGGAAACATTCCTATGATCCTCTTTAAAGGAAACACTCCTATGCTTATCTCCAAAGGATCCTTGGTTCCTGTTCTTACCCATATTGCCTATGGTTATCTCCAAAGGAATCAAAGGAAACATATGTATATCAGTTTCCTGTGTTTAGATCTCTTTCTTAGTCACATTTCACTGACCCTGGCCACCAAGGAGTGACCAAGCACCAGCACCGGCCGTGCCCGGGGACCCACACTTAAGCCCCCGTCCTGAGTGTTATCACCCATGGGCCTGGGTTAAAGAGCCTCGCGCTCTTGTTTCTCCATTCCACACTTAGTCAGATTTCGCTGACCCGGGCCTCCAAGGAGAGACCAAGCACCAGCACCGGCCATGCCCGGAGACCCACACTTAAGTCCCCGTCCTGAGTGTTATCAACCATGGGCCTGGTTTAAGAGCCTCGTGCTCTTGGTTCTCCATTCCACACTTATTCAGATTTCGCTGACCCGGGCCTCCAAGGAGAGACCAAGCACCAGCACCGGCAGTGCCCTGAGACCCACACTTAAGCCCCCGTCCTGAGTGTTATCACCCATGGGCCTTGGTTAAAGAGCCTCGCGCCCTTGGTTCTCCATTCCACACTTAGTCCGATTTCGCTGACCCGGGCCTCCAAGGAGAGACCAAGCACCAGCACCGGCCGTGCCCTGAGACCCACACTTAAGACCCCGTCCTGAGTGTTATCACCCAAGGGCCTTGGTTAAAGAGCCTCGCGCCCTTGGTTCTCCATTCCACACTTAGTCCGATTTCGCTGACCCAGGCCTCCATGGAGAGACCCAGCACCAGCACCGGCTGTGCCCGGGGACCCACACTTAGGCCCCCGTCCTGAGTGCTGAAAATGCCTAGAAATGTCTCACTCTTTGTGTTAGGGAAAGATACAATACTTGGGACACTTCTAGGCACTTTACATTACAGCAAAAATGCCTGGAAATGTCCGACACCTTTGGTGTTAGGGTAATACAATACATTGGACACTTGTAGGCACTTTACATTACAGCAAAATGCCTAGAAATGTCCCACACTAGGGGTTACGGAAGTGCAATATTTGGGTCTCTCTCTGAGTAATTCAAAAGGAAACATTCCTATGATCCTCTTTAAAGGAAACACTCCTATGCTTATCTCCAAAGGATCCTTGGTTCCCGTTCTTACCCATATGTCCTATGGTTATCTCCAAAGGAATCAAAGGAAACACATGTGTATCAGTTTCCTGTGTTTAGATCTCTTTCTTAGTCACATTTCACTGAACCGGGCCTCCACAGAGAGACCAAGCACCAGCACCGGCCGTGCCCGGGGACCCACACTTAAGTCCCTCTCCTGAGTGTTATCACCCATGGGCCTGGGTTAAAGAGCCTCGCGCTCTTGGTTCTCCATTCCACACTTAGTTAGATTTCGCTGACCCGGGCCTCCAAGGAGAGACCAAGCACCAGCACCGGCCATGCCCGGAGACCCACACTTAAGCCCCCGTCCTGAGTGTTATCAACCATGGGCCTGGTTTAAGAGCCTCGTGCTCTTGGTTCTCCATTCCACACTTATTCAGATTTCGCTGACCCGGGCCTTCAAGGAGAGACCAAGCACCAGCACCGGCCGTGCCCTGAGACCCACACTTAAGCCCCCGTCCTGAGTGTTATCACCCATGGGCCTTGGTTAAAGAGCCTCGCGCCCTTGGTTCTCCATTCCACACTTAGTCCGATTTCGCTGACCCGGGCCTCCAAGGAGAGACCAGGCACCAGCACCGGCCGTGCCCTGAGACCCACACTTAAGCCCCCGTCCTGAGTGTTATCACCCATGGGCCTGGGTTAAAGAGCCTCGCTCCCTTGGTTCTCCATTCCACACTTAGTCAGATTTCGCTGACCCAGATCTCCAAGGAGAGACCAAGCACCAGCACCGGCCATGCCCGGAGACCCACACGTAAGTCCCCGTCCTAAGTGTTATCACCCATGGGCCTCGGTTAAAGAGCCTCGTGCTCTAGGTTCTCCATTCCACACTTAATCAGATTTCGCTGACCCGGTTCTCCAAGGAGAGACCAAGCACCAGCACCGGCCGTTCCCGGGGACCCACACTTAGGCCCCCGTCCTGAGTGCTGAAAATGCCTAGAAATGTCTCACTCTTTGTGTTAGGGAAAGATACAATACTTGGGACACTTCTAGGCGCTTTACATTATAGCAAAAATGCCTAGAAATGTCCCACACTTTTTCATGGGGAAAAATACAAAACATGGGAGAAAAAACCTCCAAATATTGCTGAGCCCGGGGACCCACTCTAAAGCCAACACCCTGAGTGCTGAAAATGCCTAGAAATGTTCCACTCTTTGTGTCAGGGAAAAATACATTACATGGGACATTTGTAGGCGCTTTATATTATAGCAAAAATGCCTAGAAATGTCCCAACCAATCAGAATGAGCCGGACGCTTCTAGGCACTTATCATTGAGGCAAAATGCCTGGAAATGTCCCACACCTTTGGTGTTAGGGTAATACAATACATGGGACACTTGTAGGCACTTTACATTACAGCAAAATGCCTAGAAATGTCCCACACTAGGGGTTACGGAAGTGCAATATTTGGGTCTCTCTCTGAGTAATTCAAAAGGAAACATTCCTATGATCCTCTTTAAAGGAAACACTCCTATGCTTATCTCCAAAGGATCCTTGTTTCCTGTTCTTACCCATGTTGCCTATGGTTATCTCCAAGGGAATCAAAGGAAACATATGTATATCAGTTTCCTGTGTTTAGATCTCTTTCTTAGTCACATTTCACTGACCCCAGGCCACCAAGGAGTGACCAGGCACCAGCACCGGCCATGCCCGGGGACCCACACTTAAGCCCCCGTCCTGAGTGTTATCACCCATGGGCCTGGGTTAAAGAGCCTCGTTCTCTTGGTTCTCCATTCCACACTTAGTCAGATTTCGCTGACCCGGGCCTCCAAGGAGAGACCAAGCACCAGCACCGGCCATGCCCGGAGACCCACACTTAAGCCCCCGTCCTGAGTGTTATCACCCATGGGCCTTGGTTAAAGAGCCTCGCGCCCTTGGTTCTCCATTCCACACTTAGTCCGATTTCGCTGACCCAGGCCTCCATGGAGAGACCCAGCACCAGCACTGGCTGTGCCCGGAGACCCACACTTAAGCCCCCGTCCTGAATGTTATCACCCATGGGCCTGGGTTAAAGAGCCTCGCGCCCTTGGTCTTCCATTCCACACTTAGTCACTTTTCGCTGACCCGGGCATACATTAAGAGACCCAGTACCAGCACCGGCCGTGCCCTGAGACCCACACTTAAGCCCCCGTCCTGAGTGTTATCACCCATGGGCCTTGGTTAAAGAGCCTCGCGCCCTTGGTTCTCCATTCCACACTTAGTCCGATTTCGCTGACCCAGGCCTCCATGGAGAGACCCAGCACCAGCACCGGCTGTGCCCAGAGACCCACACTTAAGCCCCCGTCCTGAATGTTATCACCCATGGGCCTTGGTTAAAGAGCCTCGCGCCTTTGGTTCTCGATTCCACACTTAGTCCGATTTCGCTGACCCAGGCCTCCATGGAGAGACCCAGCACCAGCACCGGCCGTTCCCGGGGACCCACACTTAGGCCCCCGTCCTGAGTGCTGAAAATGCCTAGAAATGTCTCACTCTTTGTGTTAGGGAAAGATACAATACTTGGGACACTTCTAGGCGCTTTACATTATAGCAAAAATGCCTAGAAATGTCCCACACTTTTTCATGGGGAAAAATACAAAACATGGGAGAAAAAACCTCCAAATATTGCTGAGCCCGGGGACCCACTCTAAAGCCAACACCCTTAGTGCTGAAAATGCCTAGAAATGTTCCACTCTTTGTGTCAGGGAAAAATACAATACATGGGACATTTGTAGGCGCTTTATATTACAGCAAAATGCCTAGAAATGTCCCACACTAGGGGTTACGGAAGTGCAATATTTGGGTCTCTCTCTGAGTAATTCAAAAGGAAACATTCCTATGATCCTCTTTAAAGGAAACACTCCTATGCTTATCTCCAAAGGATCCTTGTTTCCTGTTCTTACCCATGTTGCCTATGGTTATCTCCAAGGGAATCAAAGGAAACATATGTATATCAGTTTCCTGTGTTTAGATCTCTTTCTTAGTCACATTTCACTGACCCTGGCCACCAAGGAGTGACCAAGCACCAGCACCGGCCATGCCCGGGGACCCACACTTAAGCCCCCGTCCTGAGTGTTATCACCCATGGGCCTGGGTTAAAGAGCCTCGTTCTCTTGGTTCTCCATTCCACACTTAGTCAGATTTCGCTGACCCGGGCCTCCAAGGAGAGACCAAGCACCAGCACCGGCCATGCCCGGAGACCCACACTTAAGCCCCCGTCCTGAGTGTTATCACCCATGGGCCTTGGTTAAAGAGCCTCGCGCCCTTGGTTCTCCATTCCACACTTAGTCCGATTTCGCTGACCCAGGCCTCCATGGAGAGACCCAGCACCAGCACTGGCTGTGCCCGGAGACCCACACTTAAGCCCCCGTCCTGAATGTTATCACCCATGGGCCTGGGTTAAAGAGCCTCGCGCCCTTGGTCTTCCATTCCACACTTAGTCACTTTTCGCTGACCCGGGCATACATTAAGAGACCCAGTACCAGCACCGGCCGTGCCCTGAGACCCACACTTAAGCCCCCGTCCTGAGTGTTATCACCCATGGGCCTTGGTTAAAGAGCCTCGCGCCCTTGGTTCTCCATTCCACACTTAGTCCGATTTCGCTGACCCAGGCCTCCATGGAGAGACCCAGCACCAGCACCGGCTGTGCCCAGAGACCCACACTTAAGCCCCCGTCCTGAATGTTATCACCCATGGGCCTTGGTTAAAGAGCCTCGCGCCTTTGGTTCTCGATTCCACACTTAGTCCGATTTCGCTGACCCAGGCCTCCATGGAGAGACCCAGCACCAGCACCGGCCGTTCCCGGGGACCCACACTTAGGCCCCCGTCCTGAGTGCTGAAAATGCCTAGAAATGTCTCACTCTTTGTGTTAGGGAAAGATACAATACTTGGGACACTTCTAGGCGCTTTACATTATAGCAAAAATGCCTAGAAATGTCCCACACTTTTTCATGGGGAAAAATACAAAACATGGGAGAAAAAACCTCCAAATATTGCTGAGCCCGGGGACCCACTCTAAAGCCAACACCCTTAGTGCTGAAAATGCCTAGAAATGTTCCACTCTTTGTGTCAGGGAAAAATACAATACATGGGACATTTGTAGGCGCTTTATATTACAGCAAAATGCCTAGAAATGTCCCACACTAGGGGTTACGGAAGTGCAATATTTGGGTCTCTCTCTGAGTAATTCAAAAGGAAACATTCCTATGATCCTCTTTAAAGGAAACACTCCTATGCTTATCTCCAAAGGATCCTTGTTTCCTGTTCTTACCCATGTTGCCTATGGTTATCTCCAAGGGAATCAAAGGAAACATATGTATATCAGTTTCCTGTGTTTAGATCTCTTTCTTAGTCACATTTCACTGACCCTGGCCACCAAGGAGTGACCAAGCACCAGCACCGGCCATGCCCGGGGACCCACACTTAAGCCCCCGTCCTGAGTGTTATCACCCATGGGCCTGGGTTAAAGAGCCTCGTTCTCTTGGTTCTCCATTCCACACTTAGTCAGATTTCGCTGACCCGGGCCTCCAAGGAGAGACCAAGCACCAGCACCGGCCATGCCCGGAGACCCACACTTAAGCCCCCGTCCTGAGTGTTATCACCCATGGGCCTTGGTTAAAGAGCCTCGCGCCCTTGGTTCTCCATTCCACACTTAGTCCGATTTCGCTGACCCAGGCCTCCATGGAGAGACCCAGCACCAGCACTGGCTGTGCCCGGAGACCCACACTTAAGCCCCCGTCCTGAATGTTATCACCCATGGGCCTGGGTTAAAGAGCCTCGCGCCCTTGGTCTTCCATTCCACACTTAGTCACTTTTCGCTGACCCGGGCATACATTAAGAGACCCAGTACCAGCACCGGCCGTGCCCTGAGACCCACACTTAAGCCCCCGTCCTGAGTGTTATCACCCATGGGCCTTGGTTAAAGAGCCTCGCGCCCTTGGTTCTCCATTCCACACTTAGTCCGATTTCGCTGACCCAGGCCTCCATGGAGAGACCCAGCACCAGCACCGGCTGTGCCCAGAGACCCACACTTAAGCCCCCGTCCTGAATGTTATCACCCATGGGCCTTGGTTAAAGAGCCTCGCGCCTTTGGTTCTCCATTCCACACTTAGTCCGATTTCGCTGACCCAGGCCTCCATGGAGAGACCCAGCACCAGTACCGGCTGTGCCCGGGGACCCACACTTAGGCCCCCGTCCTGAGTGCTGAAAATGCCTAAAAATGTCTCACTCTTTGTGTTAGGGAAAGATACAATACTTGGGACACTTCTAGGCACTTTACATTACAACAAAAATGCCTGGAAATGTCCGACATCTTTGGTGTTAGGGTAATACAATACATGGGACACTTGTAGGCACTTTACATTACAGCAAAATGCCTAGAAATGTCCCACACTAGGGGTTACGGAAGTGCAATATTTGGGTCTCTCTCTGAGTAATTCAAAAGGAAACATTCCTATGATCCTCTTTAAAGGAAACACTCCTATGCTTATCTCCAAAGGATCCTTGGTTCCTGTTCTTACCCATATTGCCTATGGTTATCTCCAAAGGAATCAAAGGAAACATATGTATATCAGTTTCCTGTGTTTAGATCTCTTTCTTAGTCACATTTCACTGACCCTGGCCACCAAGGAGTGACCAAGCACCAGCACCGGCCGTGCCCGGGGACCCACACTTAAGCCCCCGTCCTGAGTGTTATCACCCATGGGCCTGGGTTAAAGAGCCTCGCGCTCTTGTTTCTCCATTCCACACTTAGTCAGATTTCGCTGACCCGGGCCTCCAAGGAGAGACCAAGCACCAGCACCGGCCATGCCCGGAGACCCACACTTAAGTCCCCGTCCTGAGTGTTATCAACCATGGGCCTGGTTTAAGAGCCTCGTGCTCTTGGTTCTCCATTCCACACTTATTCAGATTTCGCTGACCCGGGCCTCCAAGGAGAGACCAAGCACCAGCACCGGCAGTGCCCTGAGACCCACACTTAAGCCCCCGTCCTGAGTGTTATCACCCATGGGCCTTGGTTAAAGAGCCTCGCGCCCTTGGTTCTCCATTCCACACTTAGTCCGATTTCGCTGACCCGGGCCTCCAAGGAGAGACCAAGCACCAGCACCGGCCGTGCCCTGAGACCCACACTTAAGACCCCGTCCTGAGTGTTATCACCCAAGGGCCTTGGTTAAAGAGCCTCGCGCCCTTGGTTCTCCATTCCACACTTAGTCCGATTTCGCTGACCCAGGCCTCCATGGAGAGACCCAGCACCAGCACCGGCTGTGCCCGGGGACCCACACTTAGGCCCCCGTCCTGAGTGCTGAAAATGCCTAGAAATGTCTCACTCTTTGTGTTAGGGAAAGATACAATACTTGGGACACTTCTAGGCACTTTACATTACAGCAAAAATGCCTGGAAATGTCCGACACCTTTGGTGTTAGGGTAATACAATACATTGGACACTTGTAGGCACTTTACATTACAGCAAAATGCCTAGAAATGTCCCACACTAGGGGTTACGGAAGTGCAATATTTGGGTCTCTCTCTGAGTAATTCAAAAGGAAACATTCCTATGATCCTCTTTAAAGGAAACACTCCTATGCTTATCTCCAAAGGATCCTTGGTTCCCGTTCTTACCCATATGTCCTATGGTTATCTCCAAAGGAATCAAAGGAAACACATGTGTATCAGTTTCCTGTGTTTAGATCTCTTTCTTAGTCACATTTCACTGAACCGGGCCTCCACAGAGAGACCAAGCACCAGCACCGGCCGTGCCCGGGGACCCACACTTAAGTCCCTCTCCTGAGTGTTATCACCCATGGGCCTGGGTTAAAGAGCCTCGCGCTCTTGGTTCTCCATTCCACACTTAGTTAGATTTCGCTGACCCGGGCCTCCAAGGAGAGACCAAGCACCAGCACCGGCCATGCCCGGAGACCCACACTTAAGCCCCCGTCCTGAGTGTTATCAACCATGGGCCTGGTTTAAGAGCCTCGTGCTCTTGGTTCTCCATTCCACACTTATTCAGATTTCGCTGACCCGGGCCTTCAAGGAGAGACCAAGCACCAGCACCGGCCGTGCCCTGAGACCCACACTTAAGCCCCCGTCCTGAGTGTTATCACCCATGGGCCTTGGTTAAAGAGCCTCGCGCCCTTGGTTCTCCATTCCACACTTAGTCCGATTTCGCTGACCCGGGCCTCCAAGGAGAGACCAGGCACCAGCACCGGCCGTGCCCTGAGACCCACACTTAAGCCCCCGTCCTGAGTGTTATCACCCATGGGCCTGGGTTAAAGAGCCTCGCTCCCTTGGTTCTCCATTCCACACTTAGTCAGATTTCGCTGACCCAGATCTCCAAGGAGAGACCAAGCACCAGCACCGGCCATGCCCGGAGACCCACACGTAAGTCCCCGTCCTAAGTTTTATCACCCATGGGCCTCGGTTAAAGAGCCTCGTGCTCTAGGTTCTCCATTCCACACTTAATCAGATTTCGCTGACCCGGTTCTCCAAGGAGAGACCAAGCACCAGCACCGGCCGTTCCCGGGGACCCACACTTAGGCCCCCGTCCTGAGTGCTGAAAATGCCTAGAAATGTCTCACTCTTTGTGTTAGGGAAAGATACAATACTTGGGACACTTCTAGGCGCTTTACATTATAGCAAAAATGCCTAGAAATGTCCCACACTTTTTCATGGGGAAAAATACAAAACATGGGAGAAAAAACCTCCAAATATTGCTGAGCCCGGGGACCCACTCTAAAGCCAACACCCTGAGTGCTGAAAATGCCTAGAAATGTTCCACTCTTTTTGTCAGGGAAAAATACATTACATGGGACATTTGTAGGCGCTTTATATTATAGCAAAAATGCCTAGAAATGTCCCAACCAATCAGAATGAGCCGGACGCTTCTAGGCACTTATCATTGAGGCAAAATGCCTGGAAATGTCCCACACCTTTGGTGTTAGGGTAATACAATACATGGGACACTTGTAGGCACTTTACATTACAGCAAAATGCCTAGAAATGTCCCACACTAGGGGTTACGGAAGTGCAATATTTGGGTCTCTCTCTGAGTAATTCAAAAGGAAACATTCCTATGATCCTCTTTAAAGGAAACACTCCTATGCTTATCTCCAAAGGATCCTTGTTTCCTGTTCTTACCCATGTTGCCTATGGTTATCTCCAAGGGAATCAAAGGAAACATATGTATATCAGTTTCCTGTGTTTAGATCTCTTTCTTAGTCACATTTCACTGACCCTGGCCACCAAGGAGTGACCAAGCACCAGCACCGGCCATGCCCGGGGACCCACACTTAAGCCCCCGTCCTGAGTGTTATCACCCATGGGCCTGGGTTAAAGAGCCTCGTTCTCTTGGTTCTCCATTCCACACTTAGTCAGATTTCGCTGACCCGGGCCTCCAAGGAGAGACCAAGCACCAGCACCGGCCATGCCCGGAGACCCACACTTAAGCCCCCGTCCTGAGTGTTATCACCCATGGGCCTTGGTTAAAGAGCCTCGCGCCCTTGGTTCTCCATTCCACACTTAGTCCGATTTCGCTGACCCAGGCCTCCATGGAGAGACCCAGCACCAGCACTGGCTGTGCCCGGAGACCCACACTTAAGCCCCCGTCCTGAATGTTATCACCCATGGGCCTGGGTTAAAGAGCCTCGCGCCCTTGGTCTTCCATTCCACACTTAGTCACTTTTCGCTGACCCGGGCATACATTAAGAGACCCAGTACCAGCACCGGCCGTGCCCTGAGACCCACACTTAAGCCCCCGTCCTGAGTGTTATCACCCATGGGCCTTGGTTAAAGAGCCTCGCGCCCTTGGTTCTCCATTCCACACTTAGTCCGATTTCGCTGACCCAGGCCTCCATGGAGAGACCCAGCACCAGCACCGGCTGTGCCCAGAGACCCACACTTAAGCCCCCGTCCTGAATGTTATCACCCATGGGCCTTGGTTAAAGAGCCTCGCGCCTTTGGTTCTCGATTCCACACTTAGTCCGATTTCGCTGACCCAGGCCTCCATGGAGAGACCCAGCACCAGCACCGGCCGTTCCCGGGGACCCACACTTAGGCCCCCGTCCTGAGTGCTGAAAATGCCTAGAAATGTCTCACTCTTTGTGTTAGGGAAAGATACAATACTTGGGACACTTCTAGGCGCTTTACATTATAGCAAAAATGCCTAGAAATGTCCCACACTTTTTCATGGGGAAAAATACAAAACATGGGAGAAAAAACCTCCAAATATTGCTGAGCCCGGGGACCCACTCTAAAGCCAACACCCTTAGTGCTGAAAATGCCTAAAAATGTCTCACTCTTTGTGTTAGGGAAAGATACAATACTTGGGACACTTCTAGGCACTTTACATTACAACAAAAATGCCTGGAAATGTCCGACATCTTTGGTGTTAGGGTAATACAATACATGGGACACTTGTAGGCACTTTACATTACAGCAAAATGCCTAGAAATGTCCCACACTAGGGGTTACGGAAGTGCAATATTTGGGTCTCTCTCTGAGTAATTCAAAAGGAAACATTCCTATGATCCTCTTTAAAGGAAACACTCCTATGCTTATCTCCAAAGGATCCTTGGTTCCTGTTCTTACCCATATTGCCTATGGTTATCTCCAAAGGAATCAAAGGAAACATATGTATATCAGTTTCCTGTGTTTAGATCTCTTTCTTAGTCACATTTCACTGACCCTGGCCACCAAGGAGTGACCAAGCACCAGCACCGGCCGTGCCCGGGGACCCACACTTAAGCCCCCGTCCTGAGTGTTATCACCCATGGGCCTGGGTTAAAGAGCCTCGCGCTCTTGTTTCTCCATTCCACACTTAGTCAGATTTCGCTGACCCGGGCCTCCAAGGAGAGACCAAGCACCAGCACCGGCCATGCCCGGAGACCCACACTTAAGTCCCCGTCCTGAGTGTTATCAACCATGGGCCTGGTTTAAGAGCCTCGTGCTCTTGGTTCTCCATTCCACACTTATTCAGATTTCGCTGACCCGGGCCTCCAAGGAGAGACCAAGCACCAGCACCGGCAGTGCCCTGAGACCCACACTTAAGCCCCCGTCCTGAGTGTTATCACCCATGGGCCTTGGTTAAAGAGCCTCGCGCCCTTGGTTCTCCATTCCACACTTAGTCCGATTTCGCTGACCCGGGCCTCCAAGGAGAGACCAAGCACCAGCACCGGCCGTGCCCTGAGACCCACACTTAAGACCCCGTCCTGAGTGTTATCACCCAAGGGCCTTGGTTAAAGAGCCTCGCGCCCTTGGTTCTCCATTCCACACTTAGTCCGATTTCGCTGACCCAGGCCTCCATGGAGAGACCCAGCACCAGCACCGGCTGTGCCCGGGGACCCACACTTAGGCCCCCGTCCTGAGTGCTGAAAATGCCTAGAAATGTCTCACTCTTTGTGTTAGGGAAAGATACAATACTTGGGACACTTCTAGGCACTTTACATTACAGCAAAAATGCCTGGAAATGTCCGACACCTTTGGTGTTAGGGTAATACAATACATTGGACACTTGTAGGCACTTTACATTACAGCAAAATGCCTAGAAATGTCCCACACTAGGGGTTACGGAAGTGCAATATTTGGGTCTCTCTCTGAGTAATTCAAAAGGAAACATTCCTATGATCCTCTTTAAAGGAAACACTCCTATGCTTATCTCCAAAGGATCCTTGGTTCCCGTTCTTACCCATATGTCCTATGGTTATCTCCAAAGGAATCAAAGGAAACACATGTGTATCAGTTTCCTGTGTTTAGATCTCTTTCTTAGTCACATTTCACTGAACCGGGCCTCCACAGAGAGACCAAGCACCAGCACCGGCCGTGCCCGGGGACCCACACTTAAGTCCCTCTCCTGAGTGTTATCACCCATGGGCCTGGGTTAAAGAGCCTCGCGCTCTTGGTTCTCCATTCCACACTTAGTTAGATTTCGCTGACCCGGGCCTCCAAGGAGAGACCAAGCACCAGCACCGGCCATGCCCGGAGACCCACACTTAAGCCCCCGTCCTGAGTGTTATCAACCATGGGCCTGGTTTAAGAGCCTCGTGCTCTTGGTTCTCCATTCCACACTTATTCAGATTTCGCTGACCCGGGCCTTCAAGGAGAGACCAAGCACCAGCACCGGCCGTGCCCTGAGACCCACACTTAAGCCCCCGTCCTGAGTGTTATCACCCATGGGCCTTGGTTAAAGAGCCTCGCGCCCTTGGTTCTCCATTCCACACTTAGTCCGATTTCGCTGACCCGGGCCTCCAAGGAGAGACCAGGCACCAGCACCGGCCGTGCCCTGAGACCCACACTTAAGCCCCCGTCCTGAGTGTTATCACCCATGGGCCTGGGTTAAAGAGCCTCGCTCCCTTGGTTCTCCATTCCACACTTAGTCAGATTTCGCTGACCCAGATCTCCAAGGAGAGACCAAGCACCAGCACCGGCCATGCCCGGAGACCCACACGTAAGTCCCCGTCCTAAGTTTTATCACCCATGGGCCTCGGTTAAAGAGCCTCGTGCTCTAGGTTCTCCATTCCACACTTAATCAGATTTCGCTGACCCGGTTCTCCAAGGAGAGACCAAGCACCAGCACCGGCCGTTCCCGGGGACCCACACTTAGGCCCCCGTCCTGAGTGCTGAAAATGCCTAGAAATGTCTCACTCTTTGTGTTAGGGAAAGATACAATACTTGGGACACTTCTAGGCGCTTTACATTATAGCAAAAATGCCTAGAAATGTCCCACACTTTTTCATGGGGAAAAATACAAAACATGGGAGAAAAAACCTCCAAATATTGCTGAGCCCGGGGACCCACTCTAAAGCCAACACCCTGAGTGCTGAAAATGCCTAGAAATGTTCCACTCTTTTTGTCAGGGAAAAATACATTACATGGGACATTTGTAGGCGCTTTATATTATAGCAAAAATGCCTAGAAATGTCCCAACCAATCAGAATGAGCCGGACGCTTCTAGGCACTTATCATTGAGGCAAAATGCCTGGAAATGTCCCACACCTTTGGTGTTAGGGTAATACAATACATGGGACACTTGTAGGCACTTTACATTACAGCAAAATGCCTAGAAATGTCCCACACTAGGGGTTACGGAAGTGCAATATTTGGGTCTCTCTCTGAGTAATTCAAAAGGAAACATTCCTATGATCCTCTTTAAAGGAAACACTCCTATGCTTATCTCCAAAGGATCCTTGTTTCCTGTTCTTGCCCATGTTGCCTATGGTTATCTCCAAGGGAATCAAAGGAAACATATGTATATCAGTTTCCTGTGTTTAGATCTCTTTCTTAGTCACATTTCACTGACCCTGGCCACCAAGGAGTGACCAAGCACCAGCACCGGCCATGCCCGGGGACCCACACTTAAGCCCCCGTCCTGAGTGTTATCACCCATGGGCCTGGGTTAAAGAGCCTCGTTCTCTTGGTTCTCCATTCCACACTTAGTCAGATTTCGCTGACCCGGGCCTCCAAGGAGAGACCAAGCACCAGCACCGGCCATGCCCGGAGACCCACACTTAAGCCCCCGTCCTGAGTGTTATCACCCATGGGCCTTGGTTAAAGAGCCTCGCGCCCTTGGTTCTCCATTCCACACTTAGTCCGATTTCGCTGACCCAGGCCTCCATGGAGAGACCCAGCACCAGCACTGGCTGTGCCCGGAGACCCACACTTAAGCCCCCGTCCTGAATGTTATCACCCATGGGCCTGGGTTAAAGAGCCTCGCGCCCTTGGTCTTCCATTCCACACTTAGTCACTTTTCGCTGACCCGGGCATACATTAAGAGACCCAGTACCAGCACCGGCCGTGCCCTGAGACCCACACTTAAGCCCCCGTCCTGAGTGTTATCACCCATGGGCCTTGGTTAAAGAGCCTCGCGCCCTTGGTTCTCCATTCCACACTTAGTCCGATTTCGCTGACCCAGGCCTCCATGGAGAGACCCAGCACCAGCACCGGCTGTGCCCAGAGACCCACACTTAAGCCCCCGTCCTGAATGTTATCACCCATGGGCCTTGGTTAAAGAGCCTCGCGCCTTTGGTTCTCGATTCCACACTTAGTCCGATTTCGCTGACCCAGGCCTCCATGGAGAGACCCAGCACCAGCACCGGCCGTTCCCGGGGACCCACACTTAGGCCCCCGTCCTGAGTGCTGAAAATGCCTAGAAATGTCTCACTCTTTGTGTTAGGGAAAGATACAATACTTGGGACACTTCTAGGCGCTTTACATTATAGCAAAAATGCCTAGAAATGTCCCACACTTTTTCATGGGGAAAAATACAAAACATGGGAGAAAAAACCTCCAAATATTGCTGAGCCCGGGGACCCACTCTAAAGCCAACACCCTTAGTGCTGAAAATGCCTAGAAATGTTCCACTCTTTGTGTCAGGGAAAAATACAATACATGGGACATTTGTAGGCGCTTTATATTACAGCAAAATGCCTAGAAATGTCCCACACTAGGGGTTACGGAAGTGCAATATTTGGGTCTCTCTCTGAGTAATTCAAAAGGAAACATTCCTATGATCCTCTTTAAAGGAAACACTCCTATGCTTATCTCCAAAGGATCCTTGTTTCCTGTTCTTACCCATGTTGCCTATGGTTATCTCCAAGGGAATCAAAGGAAACATATGTATATCAGTTTCCTGTGTTTAGATCTCTTTCTTAGTCACATTTCACTGACCCTGGCCACCAAGGAGTGACCAAGCACCAGCACCGGCCATGCCCGGGGACCCACACTTAAGCCCCCGTCCTGAGTGTTATCACCCATGGGCCTGGGTTAAAGAGCCTCGTTCTCTTGGTTCTCCATTCCACACTTAGTCAGATTTCGCTGACCCGGGCCTCCAAGGAGAGACCAAGCACCAGCACCGGCCATGCCCGGAGACCCACACTTAAGCCCCCGTCCTGAGTGTTATCACCCATGGGCCTTGGTTAAAGAGCCTCGCGCCCTTGGTTCTCCATTCCACACTTAGTCCGATTTCGCTGACCCAGGCCTCCATGGAGAGACCCAGCACCAGCACTGGCTGTGCCCGGAGACCCACACTTAAGCCCCCGTCCTGAATGTTATCACCCATGGGCCTGGGTTAAAGAGCCTCGCGCCCTTGGTCTTCCATTCCACACTTAGTCACTTTTCGCTGACCCGGGCATACATTAAGAGACCCAGTACCAGCACCGGCCGTGCCCTGAGACCCACACTTAAGCCCCCGTCCTGAGTGTTATCACCCATGGGCCTTGGTTAAAGAGCCTCGCGCCCTTGGTTCTCCATTCCACACTTAGTCCGATTTCGCTGACCCAGGCCTCCATGGAGAGACCCAGCACCAGCACCGGCTGTGCCCAGAGACCCACACTTAAGCCCCCGTCCTGAATGTTATCACCCATGGGCCTTGGTTAAAGAGCCTCGCGCCTTTGGTTCTCCATTCCACACTTAGTCCGATTTCGCTGACCCAGGCCTCCATGGAGAGACCCAGCACCAGCACCGGCTGTGCCCGGGGACCCACACTTAGGCCCCCGTCCTGAGTGCTGAAAATGCCTAAAAATGTCTCACTCTTTGTGTTAGGGAAAGATACAATACTTGGGACACTTCTAGGCACTTTACATTACAACAAAAATGCCTGGAAATGTCCGACACCTTTGGTGTTAGGGTAATACAATACATGGGACACTTGTAGGCACTTTACATTACAGCAAAATGCCTAGAAATGTCCCACACTAGGGGTTACGGAAGTGCAATATTTGGGTCTCTCTCTGAGTAATTCAAAAGGAAACATTCCTATGATCCTCTTTAAAGGAAACACTCCTATGCTTATCTCCAAAGGATCCTTGGTTCCTGTTCTTACCCATATTGCCTATGGTTATCTCCAAAGGAATCAAAGGAAACATATGTATATCAGTTTCCTGTGTTTAGATCTCTTTCTTAGTCACATTTCACTGACCCTGGCCACCAAGGAGTGACCAAGCACCAGCACCGGCCGTGCCCGGGGACCCACACTTAAGCCCCCGTCCTGAGTGTTATCACCCATGGGCCTGGGTTAAAGAGCCTCGCGCTCTTGTTTCTCCATTCCACACTTAGTCAGATTTCGCTGACCCGGGCCTCCAAGGAGAGACCAAGCACCAGCACCGGCCATGCCCGGAGACCCACACTTAAGTCCCCGTCCTGAGTGTTATCAACCATGGGCCTGGTTTAAGAGCCTCGTGCTCTTGGTTCTCCATTCCACACTTATTCAGATTTCGCTGACCCGGGCCTCCAAGGAGAGACCAAGCACCAGCACCGGCTGTGCCCTGAGACCCACACTTAAGCCCCCGTCCTGATTGTTATCACCCATGGGCCTTGGTTAAAGAGCCTCGCGCCCTTGGTTCTCCATTCCACACTTAGTCCGATTTCGCTGACCCGGGCCTCCAAGGAGAGACCAAGCACCAGCACCGGCCGTGCCCTGAGACCCACACTTAAGACCCCGTCCTGAGTGTTATCACCCAAGGGCCTTGGTTAAAGAGCCTCGCGCCCTTGGTTCTCCATTCCACACTTAGTCCGATTTCGCTGACCCAGGCCTCCATGGAGAGACCCAGCACCAGCACCGGCTGTGCCCGGGGACCCACACTTAGGCCCCCGTCCTGAGTGCTGAAAATGCCTAGAAATGTCTCACTCTTTGTGTTAGGGAAAGATACAATACTTGGGACACTTCTAGGCACTTTACATTACAGCAAAAATGCCTGGAAATGTCCGACACCTTTGGTGTTAGGGTAATACAATACATTGGACACTTGTAGGCACTTTACATTACAGCAAAATGCCTAGAAATGTCCCACACTAGGGGTTACGGAAGTGCAATATTTGGGTCTCTCTCTGAGTAATTCAAAAGGAAACATTCCTATGATCCTCTTTAAAGGAAACACTCCTATGCTTATCTCCAAAGGATCCTTGGTTCCCGTTCTTACCCATATGTCCTATGGTTTTCTCCAAAGGAATCAAAGGAAACACATGTGTATCAGTTTCCTGTGTTTAGATCTCTTTCTTAGTCACATTTCACTGAACCGGGCCTCCACAGAGAGACCAAGCACCAGCACCGGCCGTGCCCGGGGACCCACACTTAAGTCCCTCTCCTGAGTGTTATCACCCATGGGCCTGGGTTAAAGAGCCTCGCGCTCTTGGTTCTCCATTCCACACTTAGTTAGATTTCGCTGACCCGGGCCTCCAAGGAGAGACCAAGCACCAGCACCGGCCATGCCCGGAGACCCACACTTAAGCCCCCGTCCTGAGTGTTATCAACCATGGGCCTGGTTTAAGAGCCTCGTGCTCTTGGTTCTCCATTCCACACTTATTCAGATTTCGCTGACCCGGGCCTTCAAGGAGAGACCAAGCACCAGCACCGGCCGTGCCCTGAGACCCACACTTAAGCCCCCGTCCTGAGTGTTATCACCCATGGGCCTTTGTTAAAGAGCCTCGCGCCCTTGGTTCTCCATTCCACACTTAGTCCGATTTCGCTGACCCGGGCCTCCAAGGAGAGACCAGGCACCAGCACCGGCCGTGCCCTGAGACCCACACTTAAGCCCCCGTCCTGAGTGTTATCACCCATGGGCCTGGGTTAAAGAGCCTCGCTCCCTTGGTTCTCCATTCCACACTTAGTCAGATTTCGCTGACCCAGATCTCCAAGGAGAGACCAAGCACCAGCACCGGCCATGCCCGGAGACCCACACGTAAGTCCCCGTCCTAAGTGTTATCACCCATGGGCCTCGGTTAAAGAGCCTCGTGCTCTAGGTTCTCCATTCCACACTTAATCAGATTTCGCTGACCCGGTTCTCCAAGGAGAGACCAAGCACCAGCACCGGCCGTTCCCGGGGACCCACACTTAGGCCCCCGTCCTGAGTGCTGAAAATGCCTAGAAATGTTCCACTCTTTGTGTCAGGGAAAAATACATTACATGGGACATTTGTAGGCGCTTTATATTATAGCAAAAATGCCTAGAAATGTCCCAACCAATCAGAATGAGCCGGACGCTTCTAGGCACTTATCATTGAGGCAAAATGCCTGGAAATGTCCCACACCTTTGGTGTTAGGGTAATACAATACATGGGACACTTGTAGGCACTTTACATTACAGCAAAATGCCTAGAAATGTCCCACACTAGGGGTTACGGAAGTGCAATATTTGGGTCTCTCTCTGAGTAATTCAAAAGGAAACATTCCTATGATCCTCTTTAAAGGAAACACTCCTATGCTTATCTCCAAAGGATCCTTGTTTCCTGTTCTTACCCATGTTGCCTATTGTTATCTCCAAGGGAATCAAAGGAAACATATGTATATCAGTTTCCTGTGTTTAGATCTCTTTCTTAGTCACATTTCACTGACCCTGGCCACCAAGGAGTGACCAAGCACCAGCACCGGCCATGCCCGGGGACCCACACTTAAGCCCCCGTCCTGAGTGTTATCACCCATGGGCCTGGGTTAAAGAGCCTCGTTCTCTTGGTTCTCCATTCCACACTTAGTCAGATTTCGCTGACCCGGGCCTCCAAGGAGAGACCAAGCACCAGCACCGGCCATGCCCGGAGACCCACACTTAAGCCCCCGTCCTGAGTGTTATCACCCATGGGCCTTGGTTAAAGAGCCTCGCGCCCTTGGTTCTCCATTCCACACTTAGTCCGATTTCGCTGACCCAGGCCTCCATGGAGAGACCCAGCACCAGCACTGGCTGTGCCCGGAGACCCACACTTAAGCCCCCGTCCTGAATGTTATCACCCATGGGCCTGGGTTAAAGAGCCTCGCGCCCTTGGTCTTCCATTCCACACTTAGTCACTTTTCGCTGACCCGGGCATACATTAAGAGACCCAGTACCAGCACCGGCCGTGCCCTGAGACCCACACTTAAGCCCCCGTCCTGAGTGTTATCACCCATGGGCCTTGGTTAAAGAGCCTCGCGCCCTTGGTTCTCCATTCCACACTTAGTCCGATTTCGCTGACCCAGGCCTCCATGGAGAGACCCAGCACCAGCACCGGCTGTGCCCAGAGACCCACACTTAAGCCCCCGTCCTGAATGTTATCACCCATGGGCCTTGGTTAAAGAGCCTCGCGCCTTTGGTTCTCGATTCCACACTTAGTCCGATTTCGCTGACCCAGGCCTCCATGGAGAGACCCAGCACCAGCACCGGCCGTTCCCGGGGACCCACACTTAGGCCCCCGTCCTGAGTGCTGAAAATGCCTAGAAATGTCTCACTCTTTGTGTTAGGGAAAGATACAATACTTGGGACACTTCTAGGCGCTTTACATTATAGCAAAAATGCCTAGAAATGTCCCACACTTTTTCATGGGGAAAAATACAAAACATGGGAGAAAAAACCTCCAAATATTGCTGAGCCCGGGGACCCACTCTAAAGCCAACACCCTTAGTGCTGAAAATGCCTAGAAATGTTCCACTCTTTGTGTCAGGGAAAAATACAATACATGGGACATTTGTAGGCGCTTTATATTACAGCAAAATGCCTAGAAATGTCCCACACTAGGGGTTACGGAAGTGCAATATTTGGGTCTCTCTCTGAGTAATTCAAAAGGAAACATTCCTATGATCCTCTTTAAAGGAAACACTCCTATGCTTATCTCCAAAGGATCCTTGTTTCCTGTTCTTACCCATGTTGCCTATGGTTATCTCCAAGGGAATCAAAGGAAACATATGTATATCAGTTTCCTGTGTTTAGATCTCTTTCTTAGTCACATTTCACTGACCCTGGCCACCAAGGAGTGACCAAGCACCAGCACCGGCCATGCCCGGGGACCCACACTTAAGCCCCCGTCCTGAGTGTTATCACCCATGGGCCTGGGTTAAAGAGCCTCGTTCTCTTGGTTCTCCATTCCACACTTAGTCAGATTTCGCTGACCCGGGCCTCCAAGGAGAGACCAAGCACCAGCACCGGCCATGCCCGGAGACCCACACTTAAGCCCCCGTCCTGAGTGTTATCACCCATGGGCCTTGGTTAAAGAGCCTCGCGCCCTTGGTTCTCCATTCCACACTTAGTCCGATTTCGCTGACCCAGGCCTCCATGGAGAGACCCAGCACCAGCACTGGCTGTGCCCGGAGACCCACACTTAAGCCCCCGTCCTGAATGTTATCACCCATGGGCCTGGGTTAAAGAGCCTCGCGCCCTTGGTCTTCCATTCCACACTTAGTCACTTTTCGCTGACCCGGGCATACATTAAGAGACCCAGTACCAGCACCGGCCGTGCCCTGAGACCCACACTTAAGCCCCCGTCCTGAGTGTTATCACCCATGGGCCTTGGTTAAAGAGCCTCGCGCCCTTGGTTCTCCATTCCACACTTAGTCCGATTTCGCTGACCCAGGCCTCCATGGAGAGACCCAGCACCAGCACCGGCTGTGCCCAGAGACCCACACTTAAGCCCCCGTCCTGAATGTTATCACCCATGGGCCTTGGTTAAAGAGCCTCGCGCCTTTGGTTCTCCATTCCACACTTAGTCCGATTTCGCTGACCCAGGCCTCCATGGAGAGACCCAGCACCAGCACCGGCTGTGCCCGGGGACCCACACTTAGGCCCCCGTCCTGAGTGCTGAAAATGCCTAAAAATGTCTCACTCTTTGTGTTAGGGAAAGATACAATACTTGGGACACTTCTAGGCACTTTACATTACAACAAAAATGCCTGGAAATGTCCGACACCTTTGGTGTTAGGGTAATACAATACATGGGACACTTGTAGGCACTTTACATTACAGCAAAATGCCTAGAAATGTCCCACACTAGGGGTTACGGAAGTGCAATATTTGGGTCTCTCTCTGAGTAATTCAAAAGGAAACATTCCTATGATCCTCTTTAAAGGAAACACTCCTATGCTTATCTCCAAAGGATCCTTGGTTCCTGTTCTTACCCATATTGCCTATGGTTATCTCCAAAGGAATCAAAGGAAACATATGTATATCAGTTTCCTGTGTTTAGATCTCTTTCTTAGTCACATTTCACTGACCCTGGCCACCAAGGAGTGACCAAGCACCAGCACCGGCCGTGCCCGGGGACCCACACTTAAGCCCCCGTCCTGAGTGTTATCACCCATGGGCCTGGGTTAAAGAGCCTCGCGCTCTTGTTTCTCCATTCCACACTTAGTCAGATTTCGCTGACCCGGGCCTCCAAGGAGAGACCAAGCAATAGCACCGGCCATGCCCGGAGACCCACACTTAAGTCCCCGTCCTGAGTGCTGAAAATGCCTAGAAATGTCTCACTCTTTGTGTTAGGGAAAGATACAATACTTGGGACACTTCTAGGCACTTTACATTACAGCAAAAATGCCTGGAAATGTCCGACACCTTTGGTGTTAGGGTAATACAATACATTGGACACTTGTAGGCACTTTACATTACAGCAAAATGCCTAGAAATGTCCCACACTAGGGGTTACGGAAGTGCAATATTTGGGTCTCTCTCTGAGTAATTCAAAAGGAAACATTCCTATGATCCTCTTTAAAGGAAACACTCCTATGCTTATCTCCAAAGGATCCTTGGTTCCCGTTCTTACCCATATGTCCTATGGTTTTCTCCAAAGGAATCAAAGGAAACACATGTGTATCAGTTTCCTGTGTTTAGATCTCTTTCTTAGTCACATTTCACTGAACCGGGCCTCCACAGAGAGACCAAGCACCAGCACCGGCCGTGCCCGGGGACCCACACTTAAGTCCCTCTCCTGAGTGTTATCACCCATGGGCCTGGGTTAAAGAGCCTCGCGCTCTTGGTTCTCCATTCCACACTTAGTTAGATTTCGCTGACCCGGGCCTCCAAGGAGAGACCAAGCACCAGCACCGGCCATGCCCGGAGACCCACACTTAAGCCCCCGTCCTGAGTGTTATCAACCATGGGCCTGGTTTAAGAGCCTCGTGCTCTTGGTTCTCCATTCCACACTTATTCAGATTTCGCTGACCCGGGCCTTCAAGGAGAGACCAAGCACCAGCACCGGCCGTGCCCTGAGACCCACACTTAAGCCCCCGTCCTGAGTGTTATCACCCATGGGCCTTGGTTAAAGAGCCTCGCGCCCTTGGTTCTCCATTCCACACTTAGTCCGATTTCGCTGACCCGGGCCTCCAAGGAGAGACCAGGCACCAGCACCGGCCGTGCCCTGAGACCCACACTTAAGCCCCCGTCCTGAGTGTTATCACCCATGGGCCTGGGTTAAAGAGCCTCGCTCCCTTGGTTCTCCATTCCACACTTAGTCAGATTTCGCTGACCCAGATCTCCAAGGAGAGACCAAGCACCAGCACCGGCCATGCCCGGAGACCCACACGTAAGTCCCCGTCCTAAGTGTTATCACCCATGGGCCTCGGTTAAAGAGCCTCGTGCTCTAGGTTCTCCATTCCACACTTAATCAGATTTCGCTGACCCGGTTCTCCAAGGAGAGACCAAGCACCAGCACCGGCCGTTCCCGGGGACCCACACTTAGGCCCCCGTCCTGAGTGCTGAAAATGCCTAGCAATGTTCCACTCTTTGTGTCAGGGAAAAATACATTACATGGGACATTTGTAGGCGCTTTATATTATAGCAAAAATGCCTAGAAATGTCCCAACCAATCAGAATGAGCCGGACGCTTCTAGGCACTTATCATTGAGGCAAAATGCCTGGAAATGTCCCACACCTTTGGTGTTAGGGTAATACAATACATGGGACACTTGTAGGCACTTTACATTACAGCAAAATGCCTAGAAATGTCCCACACTAGGGGTTACGGAAGTGCAATATTTGGGTCTCTCTCTGAGTAATTCAAAAGGAAACATTCCTATGATCCTCTTTAAAGGAAACACTCCTATGCTTATCTCCAAAGGATCCTTGGTTCCTGTTCTTACCCATATTGCCTATGGTTATCTCCAAAGGAATCAAAGGAAACATATGTATATCAGTTTCCTGTGTTTAGATCTCTTTCTTAGTCACATTTCACTGACCCTGGCCACCAAGGAGTGACCAAGCACCAGCACCGGCCATGCCCGGGGACCCACACTTAAGCCCCCGTCCTGAGTGTTATCACCCATGGGCCTTGGTTAAAGAGCCTCGCGCCCTTGGTTCTCCATTCCACACTTAGTCCGATTTCGCTGACCCAGGCCTCCATGGAGAGACCCAGCACCAGCACCGGCTGTGCCCAGAGACCCACACTTAAGCCCCCGTCCTGAATGTTATCACCCATGGGCCTTGGTTAAAGAGCCTCGCGCCTTTGGTTCTCGATTCCACACTTAGTCCGATTTCGCTGACCCAGGCCTCCATGGAGAGACCCAGCACCAGCACCGGCCGTTCCCGGGGACCCACACTTAGGCCCCCGTCCTGAGTGCTGAAAATGCCTAGAAATGTCTCACTCTTTGTGTTAGGGAAAGATACAATACTTGGGACACTTCTAGGCGCTTTACATTATAGCAAAAATGCCTAGAAATGTCCCACACTTTTTCATGGGGAAAAATACAAAACATGGGAGAAAAAACCTCCAAATATTGCTGAGCCCGGGGACCCACTCTAAAGCCAACACCCTTAGTGCTGAAAATGCCTAGAAATGTTCCACTCTTTGTGTCAGGGATAAATACAATACATGGGACATTTGTAGGCGCTTTATATTACAGCAAAATGCCTAGAAATGTCCCACACTAGGGGTTACGGAAGTGCAATATTTGGGTCTCTCTCTGAGTAATTCAAAAGGAAACATTCCTATGATCCTCTTTAAAGGAAACACTCCTATGCTTATCTCCAAAGGATCCTTGTTTCCTGTTCTTACCCATGTTGCCTATGGTTATCTCCAAGGGAATCAAAGGAAACATATGTATATCAGTTTCCTGTGTTTAGATCTCTTTCTTAGTCACATTTCACTGACCCTGGCCACCAAGGAGTGACCAAGCACCAGCACCGGCCATGCCCGGGGACCCACACTTAAGCCCCCGTCCTGAGTGTTATCACCCATGGGCCTGGGTTAAAGAGCCTCGTTCTCTTGCTTCTCCATTCCACACTTAGTCAGATTTCGCTGACCCGGGCCTCCAAGGAGAGACCAAGCACCAGCACCGGCCATGCCCGGAGACCCACACTTAAGCCCCCGTCCTGAGTGTTATCACCCATGGGCCTTGGTTAAAGAGCCTCGCGCCCTTGGTTCTCCATTCCACACTTAGTCCGATTTCGCTGACCCAGGCCTCCATGGAGAGACCCAGCACCAGCACTGGCTGTGCCCGGAGACCCACACTTAAGCCCCCGTCCTGAATGTTATCACCCATGGGCCTGGGTTAAAGAGCCTCGCGCCCTTGGTCTTCCATTCCACACTTAGTCACTTTTCGCTGACCCGGGCATACATTAAGAGACCCAGTACCAGCACCGGCCGTGCCCTGAGACCCACACTTAAGCCCCCGTCCTGAGTGTTATCACCCATGGGCCTTGGTTAAAGAGCCTCGCGCCCTTGGTTCTCCATTCCACACTTAGTCCGATTTCGCTGACCCAGGCCTCCATGGAGAGACCCAGCACCAGCACCGGCTGTGCCCAGAGACCCACACTTAAGCCCCCGTCCTGAATGTTATCACCCATGGGCCTTGGTTAAAGAGCCTCGCGCCTTTGGTTCTCCATTCCACACTTAGTCCGATTTCGCTGACCCAGGCCTCCATGGAGAGACCCAGCACCAGCACCGGCTGTGCCCGGGGACCCACACTTAGGCCCCCGTCCTGAGTGCTGAAAATGCCTAAAAATGTCTCACTCTTTGTGTTAGGGAAAGATACAATACTTGGGACACTTCTAGGCACTTTACATTACAACAAAAATGCCTGGAAATGTCCGACACCTTTGGTGTTAGGGTAATACAATACATGGGACACTTGTAGGCACTTTACATTACAGCAAAATGCCTAGAAATGTCCCACACTAGGGGTTACGGAAGTGCAATATTTGGGTCTCTCTCTGAGTAATTCAAAAGGAAACATTCCTATGATCCTCTTTAAAGGAAACACTCCTATGCTTATCTCCAAAGGATCCTTGGTTCCTGTTCTTACCCATATTGCCTATGGTTATCTCCAAAGGAATCAAAGGAAACATATGTATATCAGTTTCCTGTGTTTAGATCTCTTTCTTAGTCACATTTCACTGACCCTGGCCACCAAGGAGTGACCAAGCACCAGCACCGGCCGTGCCCGGGGACCCACACTTAAGCCCCCGTCCTGAGTGTTATCACCCATGGGCCTGGGTTAAAGAGCCTCGCGCTCTTGTTTCTCCATTCCACACTTAGTCAGATTTCGCTGACCCGGGCCTCCAAGGAGAGACCAAGCAATAGCACCGGCCATGCCCGGAGACCCACACTTAAGTCCCCGTCCTGAGTGCTGAAAATGCCTAGAAATGTCTCACTCTTTGTGTTAGGGAAAGATACAATACTTGGGACACTTCTAGGCACTTTACATTACAGCAAAAATGCCTGGAAATGTCATACACCTTTGGTGTTAGGGTAATACAATACATTGGACACTTGTAGGCACTTTACATTACAGCAAAATGCCTAGAAATGTCCCACACTAGGGGTTACGGAAGTGCAATATTTGGGTCTCTCTCTGAGTAATTCAAAAGGAAACATTCCTATGATCCTCTTTAAAGGAAACACTCCTATGCTTATCTCCAAAGGATCCTTGGTTCCCGTTCTTACCCATATGTCCTATGGTTTTCTCCAAAGGAATCAAAGGAAACACATGTGTATCAGTTTCCTGTGTTTAGATCTCTTTCTTAGTCACATTTCACTGAACCGGGCCTCCACAGAGAGACCAAGCACCAGCACCGGCCGTGCCCGGGGACCCACACTTAAGTCCCTCTCCTGAGTGTTATCACCCATGGGCCTGGGTTAAAGAGCCTCGCGCTCTTGGTTCTCCATTCCACACTTAGTTAGATTTCGCTGACCCGGGCCTCCAAGGAGAGACCAAGCACCAGCACCGGCCATGCCCGGAGACCCACACTTAAGCCCCCGTCCTGAGTGTTATCAACCATGGGCCTGGTTTAAGAGCCTCGTGCTCTTGGTTCTCCATTCCACACTTATTCAGATTTCGCTGACCCGGGCCTTCAAGGAGAGACCAAGCACCAGCACCGGCCGTGCCCTGAGACCCACACTTAAGCCCCCGTCCTGAGTGTTATCACCCATGGGCCTTGGTTAAAGAGCCTCGCGCCCTTGGTTCTCCATTCCACACTTAGTCCGATTTCGCTGACCCGGGCCTCCAAGGAGAGACCAGGCACCAGCACCGGCCGTGCCCTGAGACCCACACTTAAGCCCCCGTCCTGAGTGTTATCACCCATGGGCCTGGGTTAAAGAGCCTCGCTCCCTTGGTTCTCCATTCCACACTTAGTCAGATTTCGCTGACCCAGATCTCCAAGGAGAGACCAAGCACCAGCACCGGCCATGCCCGGAGACCCACACGTAAGTCCCCGTCCTAAGTGTTATCACCCATGGGCCTCGGTTAAAGAGCCTCGTGCTCTAGGTTCTCCATTCCACACTTAATCAGATTTCGCTGACCCGGTTCTCCAAGGAGAGACCAAGCACCAGCACCGGCCGTTCCCGGGGACCCACACTTAGGCCCCCGTCCTGAGTGCTGAAAATGCCTAGCAATGTTCCACTCTTTGTGTCAGGGAAAAATACATTACATGGGACATTTGTAGGCGCTTTATATTATAGCAAAAATGCCTAGAAATGTCCCAACCAATCAGAATGAGCCGGACGCTTCTAGGCACTTATCATTGAGGCAAAATGCCTGGAAATGTCCCACACCTTTGGTGTTAGGGTAATACAATACATGGGACACTTGTAGGCACTTTACATTACAGCAAAATGCCTAGAAATGTCCCACACTAGGGGTTACGGAAGTGCAATATTTGGGTCTCTCTCTGAGTAATTCAAAAGGAAACATTCCTATGATCCTCTTTAAAGGAAACACTCCTATGCTTATCTCCAAAGGATCCTTGGTTCCTGTTCTTACCCATATTGCCTATGGTTATCTCCAAAGGAATCAAAGGAAACATATGTATATCAGTTTCCTGTGTTTAGATCTCTTTCTTAGTCACATTTCACTGACCCTGGCCACCAAGGAGTGACCAAGCACCAGCACCGGCCATGCCCGGGGACCCACACTTAAGCCCCCGTCCTGAGTGTTATCACCCATGGGCCTTGGTTAAAGAGCCTCGCGCCCTTGGTTCTCCATTCCACACTTAGTCCGATTTCGCTGACCCAGGCCTCCATGGAGAGACCCAGCACCAGCACCGGCTGTGCCCAGAGACCCACACTTAAGCCCCCGTCCTGAATGTTATCACCCATGGGCCTTGGTTAAAGAGCCTCGCGCCTTTGGTTCTCGATTCCACACTTAGTCCGATTTCGCTGACCCAGGCCTCCATGGAGAGACCCAGCACCAGCACCGGCCGTTCCCGGGGACCCACACTTAGGCCCCCGTCCTGAGTGCTGAAAATGCCTAGAAATGTCTCACTCTTTGTGTTAGGGAAAGATACAATACTTGGGACACTTCTAGGCGCTTTACATTATAGCAAAAATGCCTAGAAATGTCCCACACTTTTTCATGGGGAAAAATACAAAACATGGGAGAAAAAACCTCCAAATATTGCTGAGCCCGGGGACCCACTCTAAAGCCAACACCCTTAGTGCTGAAAATGCCTAGAAATGTTCCAGTCTTTGTGTCAGGGAAAAATACAATACATGGGACATTTGTAGGCGCTTTATATTACAGCAAAATGCCTAGAAATGTCCCACACTAGGGGTTACGGAAGTGCAATATTTGGGTCTCTCTCTGAGTAATTCAAAAGGAAACATTCCTATGATCCTCTTTAAAGGAAACACTCCTATGCTTATCTCCAAAGGATCCTTGTTTCCTGTTCTTACCCATGTTGCCTATGGTTATCTCCAAGGGAATCAAAGGAAACATATGTATATCAGTTTCCTGTGTTTAGATCTCTTTCTTAGTCACATTTCACTGACCCTGGCCACCAAGGAGTGACCAAGCACCAGCACCGGCCATGCCCGGGGACCCACACTTAAGCCCCCGTCCTGAGTGTTATCACCCATGGGCCTGGGTTAAAGAGCCTCGTTCTCTTGGTTCTCCATTCCACACTTAGTCAGATTTCGCTGACCCGGGCCTCCAAGGAGAGACCAAGCACCAGCACCGGCCATGCCCGGAGACCCACACTTAAGCCCCCGTCCTGAGTGTTATCACCCATGGGCCTTGGTTAAAGAGCCTCGCGCCCTTGGTTCTCCATTCCACACTTAGTCCGATTTCGCTGACCCAGGCCTCCATGGAGAGACCCAGCACCAGCACTGGCTGTGCCCGGAGACCCACACTTAAGCCCCCGTCCTGAATGTTACCACCCATGGGCCTGGGTTAAAGAGCCTCGCGCCCTTGGTCTTCCATTCCACACTTAGTCACTTTTCGCTGACCCGGGCATACATTAAGAGACCCAGTACCAGCACCGGCCGTGCCCTGAGACCCACACTTAAGCCCCCGTCCTGAGTGTTATCACCCATGGGCCTTGGTTAAAGAGCCTCGCGCCCTTGGTTCTCCATTCCACACTTAGTCCGATTTCGCTGACCCAGGCCTCCATGGAGAGACCCAGCACCAGCACCGGCTGTGCCCAGAGACCCACACTTAAGCCCCCGTCCTGAATGTTATCACCCATGGGCCTTGGTTAAAGAGCCTCGCGCCTTTGGTTCTCCATTCCACACTTAGTCCGATTTCGCTGACCCAGGCCTCCATGGAGAGACCCAGCACCAGCACCGGCTGTGCCCGGGGACCCACACTTAGGCCCCCGTCCTGAGTGCTGAAAATGCCTAAAAATGTCTCACTCTTTGTGTTAGGGAAAGATACAATACTTGGGACACTTCTAGGCACTTTACATTACAACAAAAATGCCTGGAAATGTCCGACACCTTTGGTGTTAGGGTAATACAATACATGGGACACTTGTAGGCACTTTACATTACAGCAAAATGCCTAGAAATGTCCCACACTAGGGGTTACGGAAGTGCAATATTTGGGTCTCTCTCTGAGTAATTCAAAAGGAAACATTCCTATGATCCTCTTTAAAGGAAACACTCCTATGCTTATCTCCAAAGGATCCTTGGTTCCTGTTCTTACCCATATTGCCTATGGTTATCTCCAAAGGAATCAAAGGAAACATATGTATATCAGTTTCCTGTGTTTAGATCTCTTTCTTAGTCACATTTCACTGACCCTGGCCACCAAGGAGTGACCAAGCACCAGCACCGGCCGTGCCCGGGGACCCACACTTAAGCCCCCGTCCTGAGTGTTATCACCCATGGGCCTGGGTTAAAGAGCCTCGCGCTCTTGTTTCTCCATTCCACACTTAGTCAGATTTCGCTGACCCGGGCCTCCAAGGAGAGACCAAGCACCAGCACCGGCCATGCCCGGAGACCCACACTTAAGTCCCCGTCCTGAGTGTTATCAACCATGGGCCTGGTTTAAGAGCCTCGTGCTCTTGGTTCTCCATTCCACACTTATTCAGATTTCGCTGACCCGGGCCTCCAAGGAGAGACCAAGCACCAGCACCGGCAGTGCCCTGAGACCCACACTTAAGCCCCCGTCCTGAGTGTTATCACCCATGGGCCTTGGTTAAAGAGCCTCGCGCCCTTGGTTCTCCATTCCACACTTAGTCCGATTTCGCTGACCCGGGCCTCCAAGGAGAGACCAAGCACCAGCACCGGCCGTGCCCTGAGACCCACACTTAAGACCCCGTCCTGAGTGCTGAAAATGCCTAGAAATGTCTCACTCTTTGTGTTAGGGAAAGATACAATACTTGGGACACTTCTAGGCGCTTTACATTATAGCAAAAATGCCTAGAAATGTCCCACACTTTTTCATGGGGAAAAATACAAAACATGGGAGAAAAAACCTCCAAATATTGCTGAGCCCGGGGACCCACTCTAAAGCCAACACCCTGAGTGCTGAAAATGCCTAGAAATGTTCCACTCTTTGTGTCAGGGAAAAATACATTACATGGGACATTTGTAGGCGCTTTATATTATAGCAAAAATGCCTAGAAATGTCCCAACCAATCAGAATGAGCCGGACGCTTCTAGGCACTTATCATTGAGGCAAAATGCCTGGAAATGTCCCACACCTTTGGTGTTAGGGTAATACAATACATGGGACACTTGTAGGCACTTTACATTACAGCAAAATGCCTAGAAATGTCCCACACTAGGGGTTACGGAAGTGCAATATTTGGGTCTCTCTCTGAGTAATTCAAAAGGAAACATTCCTATGATCCTCTTTAAAGGAAACACTCCTATGCTTATCTCCAAAGGATCCTTGTTTCCTGTTCTTACCCATGTTGCCTATGGTTATCTCCAAGGGAATCAAAGGAAACATATGTATATCAGTTTCCTGTGTTTAGATCTCTTTCTTAGTCACATTTCACTGACCCTGGCCACCAAGGAGTGACCAAGCACCAGCACCGGCCATGCCCGGGGACCCACACTTAAGCCCCCGTCCTGAGTGTTATCACCCATGGGCCTGGGTTAAAGAGCCTCGTTCTCTTGGTTCTCCATTCCACACTTAGTCAGATTTCGCTGACCCGGGCCTCCAAGGAGAGACCAAGCACCAGCACCGGCCATGCCCGGAGACCCACACTTAAGCCCCCGTCCTGAGTGTTATCACCCATGGGCCTTGGTTAAAGAGCCTCGCGCCCTTGGTTCTCCATTCCACACTTAGACCGATTTCGCTGACCCAGGCCTCCATGGAGAGACCCAGCACCAGCACCGGCTGTGCCCAGAGACCCACACTTAAGCCCCCGTCCTGAATGTTATCACCCATGGGCCTTGGTTAAAGAGCCTCGCGCCTTTGGTTCTCGATTCCACACTTAGTCCGATTTCGCATACCCAGGCCTCCATGGAGAGACCCAGCACCAGCACCGGCCGTTCCCGGGGACCCACACTTAGGCCCCCGTCCTGAGTGCTGAAAATGCCTAGAAATGTCTCACTCTTTGTGTTAGGGAAAGATACAATACTTGGGACACTTCTAGGCGCTTTACATTATAGCAAAAATGCCTAGAAATGTCCCACACTTTTTCATGGGGAAAAATACAAAACATGGGAGAAAAAACCTCCAAATATTGCTGAGCCCGGGGACCCACTCTAAAGCCAACACCCTTAGTGCTGAAAATGCCTAGAAATGTTCCACTCTTTGTGTCAGGGAAAAATACAATACATGGGACATTTGTAGGCGCTTTATATTACAGCAAAATGCCTAGAAATGTCCCACACTAGGGGTTACGGAAGTGCAATATTTGGGTCTCTCTCTGAGTAATTCAAAAGGAAACATTCCTATGATCCTCTTTAAAGGAAACACTCCTATGCTTATCTCCAAAGGATCCTTGTTTCCTGTTCTTACCCATGTTGCCTATGGTTATCTCCAAGGGAATCAAAGGAAACATATGTATATCAGTTTCCTGTGTTTAGATCTCTTTCTTAGTCACATTTCACTGACCCTGGCCACCAAGGAGTGACCAAGCACCAGCACCGGCCATGCCCGGGGACCCACACTTAAGCCCCCGTCCTGAGTGTTATCACCCATGGGCCTGGGTTAAAGAGCCTCGTTCTCTTGGTTCTCCATTCCACACTTAGTCAGATTTCGCTGACCCGGGCCTCCAAGGAGAGACCAAGCACCAGCACCGGCCATGCCCGGAGACCCACACTTAAGCCCCCGTCCTGAGTGTTATCACCCATGGGCCTTGGTTAAAGAGCCTCGCGCCCTTGGTTCTCCATTCCACACTTAGTCCGATTTCGCTGACCCAGGCCTCCATGGAGAGACCCAGCACCAGCACTGGCTGTGCCCGGAGACCCACACTTAAGCCCCCGTCCTGAATGTTATCACCCATGGGCCTGGGTTAAAGAGCCTCGCGCCCTTGGTCTTCCATTCCACACTTAGTCACTTTTCGCTGACCCGGGCATACATTAAGAGACCCAGTACCAGCACCGGCCGTGCCCTGAGACCCACACTTAAGCCCCCGTCCTGAGTGTTATCACCCATGGGCCTTGGTTAAAGAGCCTCGCGCCCTTTGTTCTCCATTCCACACTTAGTCCGAATTCGCTGACCCAGGCCTCCATGGAGAGACCCAGCACCAGCACCGGCTGTGCCCAGAGACCCACACTTAAGCCCCCGTCCTGAATGTTATCACCCATGGGCCTTGGTTAAAGAGCCTCGCGCCTTTGGTTCTCCATTCCACACTTAGTCCGATTTCGCTGACCCAGGCCTCCATGGAGAGACCCAGCACCAGCACCGGCTGTGCCCGGGGACCCACACTTAGGCCCCCGTCCTGAGTGCTGAAAATGCCTAAAAATGTCTCACTCTTTGTGTTAGGGAAAGATACAATACTTGGGACACTTCTAGGCACTTTACATTACAACAAAAATGCCTGGAAATGTCCGACACCTTTGGTGTTAGGGTAATACAATACATGGGACACTTGTAGGCACTTTACATTACAGCAAAATGCCTAGAAATGTCCCACACTAGGGGTTACGGAAGTGCAATATTTGGGTCTCTCTCTGAGTAATTCAAAAGGAAACATTCCTATGATCCTCTTTAAAGGAAACACTCCTATGCTTATCTCCAAAGGATCCTTGGTTCCTGTTCTTACCCATATTGCCTATGGTTATCTCCAAAGGAATCAAAGGAAACATATGTATATCAGTTTCCTGTGTTTAGATCTCTTTCTTAGTCACATTTCACTGACCCTGGCCACCAAGGAGTGACCAAGCACCAGCACCGGCCGTGCCCGGGGACCCACACTTAAGCCCCCGTCCTGAGTGTTATCACCCATGGGCCTGGGTTAAAGAGCCTCGCGCTCTTGTTTCTCCATTCCACACTTTGTCAGATTTCGCTGACCCGGGCCTCCAAGGAGAGACCAAGCACCAGCACCGGCCATGCCCGGAGACCCACACTTAAGTCCCCGTCCTGAGTGTTATCAACCATGGGCCTGGTTTAAGAGCCTCGTGCTCTTGGTTCTCCATTCCACACTTATTCAGATTTCCCTGACCCGGGCCTCCAAGGAGAGACCAAGCACCAGCACCGGCAGTGCCCTGAGACCCACACTTAAGCCCCCGTCCTGAGTGTTATCACCCATGGGCCTTGGTTAAAGAGCCTCGCGCCCTTGGTTCTCCATTCCACACTTAGTCCGATTTCGCTGACCCGGGCCTCCAAGGAGAGACCAAGCACCAGCACCGGCCGTGCCCTGAGACCCACACTTAAGACCCCGTCCTGAGTGTTATCACCCAAGGGCCTTGGTTAAAGAGCCTCGCGCCCTTGGTTCTCCATTCCACACTTAGTCCGATTTCGCTGACCCAGGCCTCCATGGAGAGACCCAGCACCAGCACCGGCTGTGCCCGGGGACCCACACTTAGGCCCCCGTCCTGAGTGCTGAAAATGCCTAGAAATGTCTCACTCTTTGTGTTAGGGAAAGATACAATACTTGGGACACTTCTAGGCACTTTACATTACAGCAAAAATGCCTGGAAATGTCCGACACCTTTGGTGTTAGGGTAATACAATACATTGGACACTTGTAGGCACTTTACATTACAGCAAAATGCCTAGAAATGTCCCACACTAGGGGTTACGGAAGTGCAATATTTGGGTCTCTCTCTGAGTAATTCAAAAGGAAACATTCCTATGATCCTCTTTAAAGGAAACACTCCTATGCTTATCTCCAAAGGATCCTTGGTTCCCGTTCTTACCCATATGTCCTATGGTTATCTCCAAAGGAATCAAAGGAAACACATGTGTATCAGTTTCCTGTGTTTAGATCTCTTTCTTAGTCACATTTCACTGAACCGGGCCTCCACAGAGAGACCAAGCACCAGCACCGGCCGTGCCCGGGGACCCACACTTAAGTCCCTCTCCTGAGTTTTATCACCCATGGGCCTGGGTTAAAGAGCCTCGCGCTCTTGGTTCTCCATTCCACACTTAGTTAGATTTCGCTGACCCGGGCCTCCAAGGAGAGACCAAGCACCAGCACCGGCCATGCCCGGAGACCCACACTTAAGCCCCCGTCCTGAGTGTTATCAACCATGGGCCTGGTTTAAGAGCCTCGTGCTCTTGGTTCTCCATTCCACACTTATTCAGATTTCGCTGACCCGGGCCTCCAAGGAGAGACCAAGCACCAGCACCGGCCGTGCCCTGAGACCCACACTTAAGCCCCCGTCCTGAGTGTTATCACCCATGGGCCTTGGTTAAAGAGCCTCGCGCCCTTGGTTCTCCATTCCACACTTAGTCCGATTTCGCTGACCCGGGCCTCCAAGGAGAGACCAGGCACCAGCACCGGCCGTGCCCTGAGACCCACACTTAAGCCCCCGTCCTGAGTGTTATCACCCATGGGCCTGGGTTAAAGAGCCTCGCTCCCTTGGTTCTCCATTCCACACTTAGTCAGATTTCGCTGACCCAGATCTCCAAGGAGAGACCAAGCACCAGCACCGGCCATGCCCGGAGACCCACACGTAAGTCCCCGTCCTAAGTGTTATCACCCATGGGCCTCGGTTAAAGAGCCTCGTGCTCTAGGTTCTCCATTCCACACTTAATCAGATTTCGCTGACCCGGTTCTCCAAGGAGAGACCAAGCACCAGCACCGGCCGTTCCCGGGGACCCACACTTAGGCCCCCGTCCTGAGTGCTGAAAATGCCTAGAAATGTCTCACTCTTTGTGTTAGGGAAAGATACAATACTTGGGACACTTCTAGGCGCTTTACATTATAGCAAAAATGCCTAGAAATGTCCCACACTTTTTCATGGGGAAAAATACAAAACATGGGAGAAAAAACCTCCAAATATTGCTGAGCCCGGGGACCCACTCTAAAGCCAACACCCTGAGTGCTGAAAATGCCTAGAAATGTTCCACTCTTTGTGTCAGGGAAAAATACATTACATGGGACATTTGTAGGCGCTTTATATTATAGCAAAAATGTCTAGAAATGTCCCAACCAATCAGAATGAGCCGGACGCTTCTAGGCACTTATCATTGAGGCAAAATGCCTGGAAATGTCCCACACCTTTGGTGTTAGGGTAATACAATACATGGGACACTTGTAGGCACTTTACATTACAGCAAAATGCCTAGAAATGTCCCACACTAGGGGTTACGGAAGTGCAATATTTGGGTCTCTCTCTGAGTAATTCAAAAGGAAACATTCCTATGATCCTCTTTAAAGGAAACACTCCTATGCTTATCTCCAAAGGATCCTTGTTTCCTGTTCTTACCCATGTTGCCTATGGTTATCTCCAAGGGAATCAAAGGAAACATATGTATATCAGTTTCCTGTGTTTAGATCTCTTTCTTAGTCACATTTCACTGACCCTGGCCACCAAGGAGTGACCAAGCACCAGCACCGGCCATGCCCGGGGACCCACACTTAAGCCCCCGTCCTGAGTGTTATCACCCATGGGCCTGGGTTAAAGAGCCTCGTTCTCTTGGTTCTCCATTCCACACTTAGTCAGATTTCGCTGACCCGGGCCTCCAAGGAGAGACCAAGCACCAGCACCGGCCATGCCCGGAGACCCACACTTAAGCCCCCGTCCTGAGTGTTATCACCCATGGGCCTTGGTTAAAGAGCCTCGCGCCCTTGGTTCTCCATTCCACACTTAGTCCGATTTCGCTGACCCAGGCCTCCATGGAGAGACCCAGCACCAGCACTGGCTGTGCCCGGAGACCCACACTTAAGCCCCCGTCCTGAATGTTATCACCCATGGGCCTGGGTTAAAGAGCCTCGCGCCCTTGGTCTTCCATTCCACACTTAGTCACTTTTCGCTGACCCGGGCATACATTAAGAGACCCAGTACCAGCACCGGCCGTGCCCTGAGACCCACACTTAAGCCCCCGTCCTGAGTGTTATCACCCATTGGCCTTGGTTAAAGAGCCTCGCGCCCTTGGTTCTCCATTCCACACTTAGTCCGATTTCGCTGACCCAGGCCTCCATGGAGAGACCCAGCACCAGCACCGGCTGTGCCCAGAGACCCACACTTAAGCCCCCGTCCTGAATGTTATCACCCATGGGCCTTGGTTAAAGAGCCTCGCGCCTTTGGTTCTCGATTCCACACTTAGTCCGATTTCGCTGACCCGGGCCTCCATGGAGAGACCCAGCACCAGCACCGGCCGTTCCCGGGGACCCACACTTAGGCCCCCGTCCTGAGTGCTGAAAATGCCTAGAAATGTCTCACTCTTTGTGTTAGGGAAAGATACAATACTTGGGACACTTCTAGGCGCTTTACATTATAGCAAAAATGCCTAGAAATG
This sequence comes from Pleuronectes platessa, assembly GCF_947347685.1. Taxonomy (NCBI): domain Eukaryota; kingdom Metazoa; phylum Chordata; class Actinopteri; order Pleuronectiformes; family Pleuronectidae; genus Pleuronectes; species Pleuronectes platessa. The sequence goes on from NW_026519001.1 coordinate 147,369, forward strand.
TCCCACACTTTTTCATGGGGAAAAATACAAAACATGGGAGAAAAAACCTCCAAATATTGCTGAGCCCGGGGACCCACTCTAAAGCCAACACCCTTAGTGCTGAAAATGCCTAGAAATGTTCCACTCTTTGTGTCAGGGAAAAATACAATACATGGGACATTTGTAGGCGCTTTATATTACAGCAAAATGCCTAGAAATGTCCCACACTAGGGGTTACGGAAGTGCAATATTTGGGTCTCTCTCTGAGTAATTCAAAAGGAAACATTCCTATGATCCTCTTTAAAGGAAACACTCCTATGCTTATCTCCAAAGGATCCTTGTTTCCTGTTCTTACCCATGTTGCCTATGGTTATCTCCAAGGGAATCAAAGGAAACATATGTATATCAGTTTCCTGTGTTTAGATCTCTTTCTTAGTCACATTTCACTGACCCTGGCCACCAAGGAGTGACCAAGCACCAGCACCGGCCATGCCCGGGGACCCACACTTAAGCCCCCGTCCTGAGTGTTATCACCCATGGGCCTGGGTTAAAGAGCCTTGTTCTCTTGGTTCTCCATTCCACACTTAGTCAGATTTCGCTGACCCGGGCCTCCAAGGAGAGACCAAGCACCAGCACCGGCCATGCCCGGAGACCCACACTTAAGCCCCCGTCCTGAGTGTTATCACCCATGGGCCTTGGTTAAAGAGCCTCGCGCCCTTGGTTCTCCATTCCACACTTAGTCCGATTTCGCTGACCCAGGCCTCCATGGAGAGACCCAGCACCAGCACTGGCTGTGCCCGGAGACCCACACTTAAGCCCCCGTCCTGAATGTTATCACCCATGGGCCTGGGTTAAAGAGCCTCGCGCCCTTGGTCTTCCATTCCACACTTAGTCACTTTTCGCTGACCCGGGCATACATTAAGAGACCCAGTACCAGCACCGGCCGTGCCCTGAGACCCACACTTAAGCCCCCGTCCTGAGTGTTATCACCCATGGGCCTTGGTTAAAGAGCCTCGCGCCCTTGGTTCTCCATTCCACACTTAGTCCGATTTCGCTGACCCAGGCCTCCATGGAGAGACCCAGCACCAGCACCGGCTGTGCCCAGAGACCCACACTTAAGCCCCCGTCCTGAATGTTATCACCCATGGGCCTTGGTTAAAGAGCCTCGCGCCTTTGGTTCTCGATTCCACACTTAGTCCGATTTCGCTGACCCGGGCCTCCATGGAGAGACCCAGCACCAGCACCGGCCGTGCCCTGAGACCCACACTTAAGACCCCGTCCTGAGTGTTATCACCCAAGGGCCTTGGTTAAAGAGCCTCGCGCCCTTGGTTCTCCATTCCACACTTAGTCCGATTTCGCTGACCCAGGCCTCCATGGAGAGACCCAGCACCAGCACCGGCTGTGCCCGGGGACCCACACTTAGGCCCCCGTCCTGAGTGCTGAAAATGCCTAGAAATGTCTCACTCTTTGTGTTAGGGAAAGATACAATACTTGGGACACTTCTAGGCACTTTACATTACAGCAAAAATGCCTGGAAATGTCCGACACCTTTGGTGTTAGGGTAATACAATACATTGGACACTTGTAGGCACTTTACATTACAGCAAAATGCCTAGAAATGTCCCACACTAGGGGTTACGGAAGTGCAATATTTGGGTCTCTCTCTGAGTAATTCAAAAGGAAACATTCCTATGATCCTCTTTAAAGGAAACACTCCTATGCTTATCTCCAAAGGATCCTTGGTTCCCGTTCTTACCCATATGTCCTATGGTTATCTCCAAAGGAATCAAAGGAAACACATGTGTATCAGTTTCCTGTGTTTAGATCTCTTTCTTAGTCACATTTCACTGAACCGGGCCTCCACAGAGAGACCAAGCACCAGCACCGGCCGTGCCCGGGGACCCACACTTAAGTCCCTCTCCTGAGTTTTATCACCCATGGGCCTGGGTTAAAGAGCCTCGCGCTCTTGGTTCTCCATTCCACACTTAGTTAGATTTCGCTGACCCGGGCCTCCAAGGAGAGACCAAGCACCAGCACCGGCCATGCCCGGAGACCCACACTTAAGCCCCCGTCCTGAGTGTTATCAACCATGGGCCTGGTTTAAGAGCCTCGTGCTCTTGGTTCTCCATTCCTCACTTATTCAGATTTCGCTGACCCGGGCCTCCAAGGAGAGACCAAGCACCAGCACCGGCCGTGCCCTGAGACCCACACTTAAGCCCCCGTCCTGAGTGTTATCACCCATGGGCCTTGGTTAAAGAGCCTCGCGCCCTTGGTTCTCCATTCCACACTTAGTCCGATTTCGCTGACCCGGGCCTCCAAGGAGAGACCAGGCACCAGCACCGGCCGTGCCCTGAGACCCACACTTAAGCCCCCGTCCTGAGTGTTATCACCCATGGGCCTGGGTTAAAGAGCCTCGCTCCCTTGGTTCTCCATTCCACACTTAGTCAGATTTCGCTGACCCAGATCTCCAAGGAGAGACCAAGCACCAGCACCGGCCATGCCCGGAGACCCACACGTAAGTCCCCGTCCTAAGTGTTATCACCCATGGGCCTCGGTTAAAGAGCCTCGTGCTCTAGGTTCTCCATTCCACACTTAATCAGATTTCGCTGACCCGGTTCTCCAAGGAGAGACCAAGCACCAGCACCGGCCGTTCCCGGGGACCCACACTTAGGCCCCCGTCCTGAGTGCTGAAAATGCCTAGAAATGTCTCACTCTTTGTGTTAGGGAAAGATACAATACTTGGGACACTTCTAGGCGCTTTACATTATAGCAAAAATGCCTAGAAATGTCCCACACTTTTTCATGGGGAAAAATACAAAACATGGGAGAAAAAACCTCCAAATATTGCTGAGCCCGGGGACCCACTCTAAAGCCAACACCCTGAGTGCTGAAAATGCCTAGAAATGTTCCACTCTTTGTGTCAGGGAAAAATACATTACATGGGACATTTGTAGGCGCTTTATATTATAGCAAAAATGTCTAGAAATTTCCCAACCAATCAGAATGAGCCGGACGCTTCTAGGCACTTATCATTGAGGCAAAATGCCTGGAAATGTCCCACACCTTTGGTGTTAGGGTAATACAATACATGGGACACTTGTAGGCACTTTACATTACAGCAAAATGCCTAGAAATGTCCCACACTAGGGGTTACGGAAGTGCAATATTTGGGTCTCTCTCTGAGTAATTCAAAAGGAAACATTCCTATGATCCTCTTTAAAGGAAACACTCCTATGCTTATCTCCAAAGGATCCTTGTTTCCTGTTCTTACCCATGTTGCCTATGGTTATCTCCAAGGGAATCAAAGGAAACATATGTATATCAGTTTCCTGTGTTTAGATCTCTTTCTTAGTCACATTTCACTGACCCTGGCCACCAAGGAGTGACCAAGCACCAGCACCGGCCATGCCCGGGGACCCACACTTAAGCCCCCGTCCTGAGTGTTATCACCCATGGGCCTGGGTTAAAGAGCCTCGTTCTCTTGGTTCTCCATTCCACACTTAGTCAGATTTCGCTGACCCGGGCCTCCAAGGAGAGACCAAGCACCAGCACCGGCCATGCCCGGAGACCCACACTTAAGCCCCCGTCCTGAGTGTTATCACCCATGGGCCTTGGTTAAAGAGCCTCGCGCCCTTGGTTCTCCATTCCACACTTAGTCCGATTTCGCTGACCCAGGCCTCCATGGAGAGACCCAGCACCAGCACTGGCTGTGCCCGGAGACCCACACTTAAGCCCCCGTCCTGAATGTTATCACCCATGGGCCTGGGTTAAAGAGCCTCGCGCCCTTGGTCTTCCATTCCACACTTAGTCACTTTTCGCTGACCCGGGCATACATTAAGAGACCCAGTACCAGCACCGGCCGTGCCCTGAGACCCACACTTAAGCCCCCGTCCTGAGTGTTATCACCCATTGGCCTTGGTTAAAGAGCCTCGCGCCCTTGGTTCTCCATTCCACACTTAGTCCGATTTCGCTGACCCAGGCCTCCATGGAGAGACCCAGCACCAGCACCGGCTGTGCCCAGAGACCCACACTTAAGCCCCCGTCCTGAATGTTATCACCCATGGGCCTTGGTTAAAGAGCCTCGCGCCTTTGGTTCTCGATTCCACACTTAGTCCGATTTCGCTGACCCGGGCCTCCATGGAGAGACCCAGCACCAGCACCGGCCGTTCCCGGGGACCCACACTTAGGCCCCCGTCCTGAGTGCTGAAAATGCCTAGAAATGTCTCACTCTTTGTGTTAGGGAAAGATACAATACTTGGGACACTTCTAGGCGCTTTACATTATAGCAAAAATGCCTAGAAATGTCCCACACTTTTTCATGGGGAAAAATACAAAACATGGGAGAAAAAACCTCCAAATATTGCTGAGCCCGGGGACCCACTCTAAAGCCAACACCCTTAGTGCTGAAAATGCCTAGAAATGTTCCACTCTTTGTGTCAGGGATAAATACAATACATGGGACATTTGTAGGCGCTTTATATTACAGCAAAATGCCTAGAAATGTCCCACACTAGGGGTTACGGAAGTGCAATATTTGGGTCTCTCTCTGAGTAATTCAAAAGGAAACATTCCTATGATCCTCTTTAAAGGAAACACTCCTATGCTTATCTCCAAAGGATCCTTGTTTCCTGTTCTTACCCATGTTGCCTATGGTTATCTCCAAGGGAATCAAAGGAAACATATGTATATCAGTTTCCTGTGTTTAGATCTCTTTCTTAGTCACATTTCACTGACCCTGGCCACCAAGGAGTGACCAAGCACCAGCACCGGCCATGCCCGGGGACCCACACTTAAGCCCCCGTCCTGAGTGTTATCACCCATGGGCCTGGGTTAAAGAGCCTCGTTCTCTTGGTTCTCCATTCCACACTTAGTCAGATTTCGCTGACCCGGGCCTCCAAGGAGAGACCAAGCACCAGCACCGGCCATGCCCGGAGACCCACACTTAAGCCCCCGTCCTGAGTGTTATCACCCATGGGCCTTGGTTAAAGAGCCTCGCGCCCTTGGTTCTCCATTCCACACTTAGTCCGATTTCGCTGACCCAGGCCTCCATGGAGAGACCCAGCACCAGCACTGGCTGTGCCCGGAGACCCACACTTAAGCCCCCGTCCTGAATGTTATCACCCATGGGCCTGGGTTAAAGAGCCTCGCGCCCTTGGTCTTCCATTCCACACTTAGTCACTTTTCGCTGACCCGGGCATACATTAAGAGACCCAGTACCAGCACCGGCCGTGCCCTGAGACCCACACTTAAGCCCCCGTCCTGAGTGTTATCACCCATGGGCCTTGGTTAAAGAGCCTCGCGCCCTTTGTTCTCCATTCCACACTTAGTCCGATTTCGCTGACCCAGGCCTCCATGGAGAGACCCAGCACCAGCACCGGCTGTGCCCAGAGACCCACACTTAAGCCCCCGTCCTGAATGTTATCACCCATGGGCCTTGGTTAAAGAGCCTCGCGCCTTTGGTTCTCCATTCCACACTTAGTCCGATTTCGCTGACCCAGGCCTCCATGGAGAGACCCAGCACCAGCACCGGCTGTGCCCGGGGACCCACACTTAGGCCCCCGTCCTGAGTGCTGAAAATGCCTAAAAATGTCTCACTCTTTGTGTTAGGGAAAGATACAATACTTGGGACACTTCTAGGCACTTTACATTACAACAAAAATGCCTGGAAATGTCCGACACCTTTGGTGTTAGGGTAATACAATACATGGGACACTTGTAGGCACTTTACATTACAGCAAAATGCCTAGAAATGTCCCACACTAGGGGTTACGGAAGTGCAATATTTGGGTCTCTCTCTGAGTAATTCAAAAGGAAACATTCCTATGATCCTCTTTAAAGGAAACACTCCTATGCTTATCTCCAAAGGATCCTTGGTTCCTGTTCTTACCCATATTGCCTATGGTTATCTCCAAAGGAATCAAAGGAAACATATGTATATCAGTTTCCTGTGTTTAGATCTCTTTCTTAGTCACATTTCACTGACCCTGGCCACCAAGGAGTGACCAAGCACCAGCACCGGCCGTGCCCGGGGACCCACACTTAAGCCCCCGTCCTGAGTGTTATCACCCATGGGCCTGGGTTAAAGAGCCTCGCGCTCTTGTTTCTCCATTCCACACTTTGTCAGATTTCGCTGACCCGGGCCTCCAAGGAGAGACCAAGCACCAGCACCGGCCATGCCCGGAGACCCACACTTAAGTCCCCGTCCTGAGTGTTATCAACCATGGATCTGGTTTAAGAGCCTCGTGCTCTTGGTTCTCCATTCCACACTTATTCAGATTTCCCTGACCCGGGCCTCCAAGGAGAGACCAAGCACCAGCACCGGCAGTGCCCTGAGACCCACACTTAAGCCCCCGTCCTGAGTGTTATCACCCATGGGCCTTGGTTAAAGAGCCTCGCGCCCTTGGTTCTCCATTCCACACTTAGTCCGATTTCGCTGACCCAGGCCTCCATGGAGAGACCCAGCACCAGCACTGGCTGTGCCCGGAGACCCACACTTAAGCCCCCGTCCTGAATGTTATCACCCATGGGCCTGGGTTAAAGAGCCTCGCGCCCTTGGTCTTCCATTCCACACTTAGTCACTTTTCGCTGACCCGGGCATACATTAAGAGACCCAGTACCAGCACCGGCCGTGCCCTGAGACCCACACTTAAGCCCCCGTCCTGAGTGTTATCACCCATTGGCCTTGGTTAAAGAGCCTCGCGCCCTTGGTTCTCCATTCCACACTTAGTCCGATTTCGCTGACCCAGGCCTCCATGGAGAGACCCAGCACCAGCACCGGCTGTGCCCAGAGACCCACACTTAAGCCCCCGTCCTGAATGTTATCACCCATGGGCCTTGGTTAAAGAGCCTCGCGCCTTTGGTTCTCGATTCCACACTTAGTCCGATTTCGCTGACCCGGGCCTCCATGGAGAGACCCAGCACCAGCACCGGCCGTTCCCGGGGACCCACACTTAGGCCCCCGTCCTGAGTGCTGAAAATGCCTAGAAATGTCTCACTCTTTGTGTTAGGGAAAGATACAATACTTGGGACACTTCTAGGCGCTTTACATTATAGCAAAAATGCCTAGAAATGTCCCACACTTTTTCATGGGGAAAAATACAAAACATGGGAGAAAAAACCTCCAAATATTGCTGAGCCCGGGGACCCACTCTAAAGCCAACACCCTTAGTGCTGAAAATGCCTAGAAATGTTCCACTCTTTGTGTCAGGGAAAAATACAATACATGGGACATTTGTAGGCGCTTTATATTACAGCAAAATGCCTAGAAATGTCCCACACTAGGGGTTACGGAAGTGCAATATTTGGGTCTCTCTCTGAGTAATTCAAAAGGAAACATTCCTATGATCCTCTTTAAAGGAAACACTCCTATGCTTATCTCCAAAGGATCCTTGTTTCCTGTTCTTACCCATGTTGCCTATGGTTATCTCCAAGGGAATCAAAGGAAACATATGTATATCAGTTTCCTGTGTTTAGATCTCTTTCTTAGTCACATTTCACTGACCCTGGCCACCAAGGAGTGACCAAGCACCAGCACCGGCCATGCCCGGGGACCCACACTTAAGCCCCCGTCCTGAGTGTTATCACCCATGGGCCTGGGTTAAAGAGCCTTGTTCTCTTGGTTCTCCATTCCACACTTAGTCAGATTTCGCTGACCCGGGCCTCCAAGGAGAGACCAAGCACCAGCACCGGCCATGCCCGGAGACCCACACTTAAGCCCCCGTCCTGAGTGTTATCACCCATGGGCCTTGGTTAAAGAGCCTCGCGCCCTTGGTTCTCCATTCCACACTTAGTCCGATTTCGCTGACCCAGGCCTCCATGGAGAGACCCAGCACCAGCACTGGCTGTGCCCGGAGACCCACACTTAAGCCCCCGTCCTGAATGTTATCACCCATGGGCCTGGGTTAAAGAGCCTCGCGCCCTTGGTCTTCCATTCCACACTTAGTCACTTTTCGCTGACCCGGGCATACATTAAGAGACCCAGTACCAGCACCGGCCGTGCCCTGAGACCCACACTTAAGCCCCCGTCCTGAGTGTTATCACCCATGGGCCTTGGTTAAAGAGCCTCGCGCCCTTGGTTCTCCATTCCACACTTAGTCCGATTTCGCTGACCCAGGCCTCCATGGAGAGACCCAGCACCAGCACCGGCTGTGCCCAGAGACCCACACTTAAGCCCCCGTCCTGAATGTTATCACCCATGGGCCTTGGTTAAAGAGCCTCGCGCCTTTGGTTCTCGATTCCACACTTAGTCCGATTTCGCTGACCCGGGCCTCCATGGAGAGACCCAGCACCAGCACCGGCCGTGCCCTGAGACCCACACTTAAGACCCCGTCCTGAGTGTTATCACCCAAGGGCCTTGGTTAAAGAGCCTCGCGCCCTTGGTTCTCCATTCCACACTTAGTCCGATTTCGCTGACCCAGGCCTCCATGGAGAGACCCAGCACCAGCACCGGCTGTGCCCGGGGACCCACACTTAGGCCCCCGTCCTGAGTGCTGAAAATGCCTAGAAATGTCTCACTCTTTGTGTTAGGGAAAGATACAATACTTGGGACACTTCTAGGCACTTTACATTACAGCAAAAATGCCTGGAAATGTCCGACACCTTTGGTGTTAGGGTAATACAATACATTGGACACTTGTAGGCACTTTACATTACAGCAAAATGCCTAGAAATGTCCCACACTAGGGGTTACGGAAGTGCAATATTTGGGTCTCTCTCTGAGTAATTCAAAAGGAAACATTCCTATGATCCTCTTTAAAGGAAACACTCCTATGCTTATCTCCAAAGGATCCTTGGTTCCCGTTCTTACCCATATGTCCTATGGTTATCTCCAAAGGAATCAAAGGAAACACATGTGTATCAGTTTCCTGTGTTTAGATCTCTTTCTTAGTCACATTTCACTGAACCGGGCCTCCACAGAGAGACCAAGCACCAGCACCGGCCGTGCCCGGGGACCCACACTTAAGTCCCTCTCCTGAGTTTTATCACCCATGGGCCTGGGTTAAAGAGCCTCGCGCTCTTGGTTCTCCATTCCACACTTAGTTAGATTTCGCTGACCCGGGCCTCCAAGGAGAGACCAAGCACCAGCACCGGCCATGCCCGGAGACCCACACTTAAGCCCCCGTCCTGAGTGTTATCAACCATGGGCCTGGTTTAAGAGCCTCGTGCTCTTGGTTCTCCATTCCTCACTTATTCAGATTTCGCTGACCCGGGCCTCCAAGGAGAGACCAAGCACCAGCACCGGCCGTGCCCTGAGACCCACACTTAAGCCCCCGTCCTGAGTGTTATCACCCATGGGCCTTGGTTAAAGAGCCTCGCGCCCTTGGTTCTCCATTCCACACTTAGTCCGATTTCGCTGACCCGGGCCTCCAAGGAGAGACCAGGCACCAGCACCGGCCGTGCCCTGAGACCCACACTTAAGCCCCCGTCCTGAGTGTTATCACCCATGGGCCTGGGTTAAAGAGCCTCGCTCCCTTGGTTCTCCATTCCACACTTAGTCAGATTTCGCTGACCCAGATCTCCAAGGAGAGACCAAGCACCAGCACCGGCCATGCCCGGAGACCCACACGTAAGTCCCCGTCCTAAGTGTTATCACCCATGGGCCTCGGTTAAAGAGCCTCGTGCTCTAGGTTCTCCATTCCACACTTAATCAGATTTCGCTGACCCGGTTCTCCAAGGAGAGACCAAGCACCAGCACCGGCCGTTCCCGGGGACCCACACTTAGGCCCCCGTCCTGAGTGCTGAAAATGCCTAGAAATGTCTCACTCTTTGTGTTAGGGAAAGATACAATACTTGGGACACTTCTAGGCGCTTTACATTATAGCAAAAATGCCTAGAAATGTCCCACACTTTTTCATGGGGAAAAATACAAAACATGGGAGAAAAAACCTCCAAATATTGCTGAGCCCGGGGACCCACTCTAAAGCCAACACCCTGAGTGCTGAAAATGCCTAGAAATGTTCCACTCTTTGTGTCAGGGAAAAATACATTACATGGGACATTTGTAGGCGCTTTATATTATAGCAAAAATGTCTAGAAATTTCCCAACCAATCAGAATGAGCCGGACGCTTCTAGGCACTTATCATTGAGGCAAAATGCCTGGAAATGTCCCACACCTTTGGTGTTAGGGTAATACAATACATGGGACACTTGTAGGCACTTTACATTACAGCAAAATGCCTAGAAATGTCCCACACTAGGGGTTACGGAAGTGCAATATTTGGGTCTCTCTCTGAGTAATTCAAAAGGAAACATTCCTATGATCCTCTTTAAAGGAAACACTCCTATGCTTATCTCCAAAGGATCCTTGTTTCCTGTTCTTACCCATGTTGCCTATGGTTATCTCCAAGGGAATCAAAGGAAACATATGTATATCAGTTTCCTGTGTTTAGATCTCTTTCTTAGTCACATTTCACTGACCCTGGCCACCAAGGAGTGACCAAGCACCAGCACCGGCCATGCCCGGGGACCCACACTTAAGCCCCCGTCCTGAGTGTTATCACCCATGGGCCTGGGTTAAAGAGCCTCGTTCTCTTGGTTCTCCATTCCACACTTAGTCAGATTTCGCTGACCCGGGCCTCCAAGGAGAGACCAAGCACCAGCACCGGCCATGCCCGGAGACCCACACTTAAGCCCCCGTCCTGAGTGTTATCACCCATGGGCCTTGGTTAAAGAGCCTCGCGCCCTTGGTTCTCCATTCCACACTTAGTCCGATTTCGCTGACCCAGGCCTCCATGGAGAGACCCAGCACCAGCACTGGCTGTGCCCGGAGACCCACACTTAAGCCCCCGTCCTGAATGTTATCACCCATGGGCCTGGGTTAAAGAGCCTCGCGCCCTTGGTCTTCCATTCCACACTTAGTCACTTTTCGCTGACCCGGGCATACATTAAGAGACCCAGTACCAGCACCGGCCGTGCCCTGAGACCCACACTTAAGCCCCCGTCCTGAGTGTTATCACCCATTGGCCTTGGTTAAAGAGCCTCGCGCCCTTGGTTCTCCATTCCACACTTAGTCCGATTTCGCTGACCCAGGCCTCCATGGAGAGACCCAGCACCAGCACCGGCTGTGCCCAGAGACCCACACTTAAGCCCCCGTCCTGAATGTTATCACCCATGGGCCTTGGTTAAAGAGCCTCGCGCCTTTGGTTCTCGATTCCACACTTAGTCCGATTTCGCTGACCCGGGCCTCCATGGAGAGACCCAGCACCAGCACCGGCCGTTCCCGGGGACCCACACTTAGGCCCCCGTCCTGAGTGCTGAAAATGCCTAGAAATGTCTCACTCTTTGTGTTAGGGAAAGATACAATACTTGGGACACTTCTAGGCGCTTTACATTATAGCAAAAATGCCTAGAAATGTCCCACACTTTTTCATGGGGAAAAATACAAAACATGGGAGAAAAAACCTCCAAATATTGCTGAGCCCGGGGACCCACTCTAAAGCCAACACCCTTAGTGCTGAAAATGCCTAGAAATGTTCCACTCTTTGTGTCAGGGATAAATACAATACATGGGACATTTGTAGGCGCTTTATATTACAGCAAAATGCCTAGAAATGTCCCACACTAGGGGTTACGGAAGTGCAATATTTGGGTCTCTCTCTGAGTAATTCAAAAGGAAACATTCCTATGATCCTCTTTAAAGGAAACACTCCTATGCTTATCTCCAAAGGATCCTTGTTTCCTGTTCTTACCCATGTTGCCTATGGTTATCTCCAAGGGAATCAAAGGAAACATATGTATATCAGTTTCCTGTGTTTAGATCTCTTTCTTAGTCACATTTCACTGACCCTGGCCACCAAGGAGTGACCAAGCACCAGCACCGGCCATGCCCGGGGACCCACACTTAAGCCCCCGTCCTGAGTGTTATCACCCATGGGCCTGGGTTAAAGAGCCTCGTTCTCTTGGTTCTCCATTCCACACTTAGTCAGATTTCGCTGACCCGGGCCTCCAAGGAGAGACCAAGCACCAGCACCGGCCATGCCCGGAGACCCACACTTAAGCCCCCGTCCTGAGTGTTATCACCCATGGGCCTTGGTTAAAGAGCCTCGCGCCCTTGGTTCTCCATTCCACACTTAGTCCGATTTCGCTGACCCAGGCCTCCATGGAGAGACCCAGCACCAGCACTGGCTGTGCCCGGAGACCCACACTTAAGCCCCCGTCCTGAATGTTATCACCCATGGGCCTGGGTTAAAGAGCCTCGCGCCCTTGGTCTTCCATTCCACACTTAGTCACTTTTCGCTGACCCGGGCATACATTAAGAGACCCAGTACCAGCACCGGCCGTGCCCTGAGACCCACACTTAAGCCCCCGTCCTGAGTGTTATCACCCATGGGCCTTGGTTAAAGAGCCTCGCGCCCTTTGTTCTCCATTCCACACTTAGTCCGATTTCGCTGACCCAGGCCTCCATGGAGAGACCCAGCACCAGCACCGGCTGTGCCCAGAGACCCACACTTAAGCCCCCGTCCTGAATGTTATCACCCATGGGCCTTGGTTAAAGAGCCTCGCGCCTTTGGTTCTCCATTCCACACTTAGTCCGATTTCGCTGACCCAGGCCTCCATGGAGAGACCCAGCACCAGCACCGGCTGTGCCCGGGGACCCACACTTAGGCCCCCGTCCTGAGTGCTGAAAATGCCTAAAAATGTCTCACTCTTTGTGTTAGGGAAAGATACAATACTTGGGACACTTCTAGGCACTTTACATTACAACAAAAATGCCTGGAAATGTCCGACACCTTTGGTGTTAGGGTAATACAATACATGGGACACTTGTAGGCACTTTACATTACAGCAAAATGCCTAGAAATGTCCCACACTAGGGGTTACGGAAGTGCAATATTTGGGTCTCTCTCTGAGTAATTCAAAAGGAAACATTCCTATGATCCTCTTTAAAGGAAACACTCCTATGCTTATCTCCAAAGGATCCTTGGTTCCTGTTCTTACCCATATTGCCTATGGTTATCTCCAAAGGAATCAAAGGAAACATATGTATATCAGTTTCCTGTGTTTAGATCTCTTTCTTAGTCACATTTCACTGACCCTGGCCACCAAGGAGTGACCAAGCACCAGCACCGGCCGTGCCCGGGGACCCACACTTAAGCCCCCGTCCTGAGTGTTATCACCCATGGGCCTGGGTTAAAGAGCCTCGCGCTCTTGTTTCTCCATTCCACACTTTGTCAGATTTCGCTGACCCGGGCCTCCAAGGAGAGACCAAGCACCAGCACCGGCCATGCCCGGAGACCCACACTTAAGTCCCCGTCCTGAGTGTTATCAACCATGGATCTGGTTTAAGAGCCTCGTGCTCTTGGTTCTCCATTCCACACTTATTCAGATTTCCCTGACCCGGGCCTCCAAGGAGAGACCAAGCACCAGCACCGGCAGTGCCCTGAGACCCACACTTAAGCCCCCGTCCTGAGTGTTATCACCCATGGGCCTTGGTTAAAGAGCCTCGCGCCCTTGGTTCTCCATTCCACACTTAGTCCGATTTCGCTGACCCGGGCCTCCAAGGAGAGACCAAGCACCAGCACCGGCCGTGCCCTGAGACCCACACTTAAGACCCCGTCCTGAGTGTTATCACCCAAGGGCCTTGGTTAAAGAGCCTCGCGCCCTTGGTTCTCCATTCCACACTTAGTCCGATTTCGCTGACCCAGGCCTCCATGGAGAGACCCAGCACCAGCACCGGCTGTGCCCGGGGACCCACACTTAGGCCCCCGTCCTGAGTGCTGAAAATGCCTAGAAATGTCTCACTCTTTGTGTTAGGGAAAGATACAATACTTGGGACACTTCTAGGCACTTTACATTACAGCAAAAATGCCTGGAAATGTCCGACACCTTTGGTGTTAGGGTAATACAATACATTGGACACTTGTAGACACTTTACATTACAGCAAAATGCCTAGAAATGTCCCACACTAGGGGTTACGGAAGTGCAATATTTGGGTCTCTCTCTGAGTAATTCAAAAGGAAACATTCCTATGATCCTCTTTAAAGGAAACACTCCTATGCTTATCTCCAAAGGATCCTTGGTTCCCGTTCTTACCCATATGTCCTATGGTTATCTCCAAAGGAATCAAAGGAAACACATGTGTATCAGTTTCCTGTGTTTAGATCTCTTTCTTAGTCACATTTCACTGAACCGGGCCTCCACAGAGAGACCAAGCACCAGCACCGGCCGTGCCCGGGGACCCACACTTAAGTCCCTCTCCTGAGTTTTATCACCCATGGGCCTGGGTTAAAGAGCCTCGCGCTCTTGGTTCTCCATTCCACACTTAGTTAGATTTCGCTGACCCGGGCCTCCAAGGAGAGACCAAGCACCAGCACCGGCCATGCCCGGAGACCCACACTTAAGCCCCCGTCCTGAGTGTTATCAACCATGGGCCTGGTTTAAGAGCCTCGTGCTCTTGGTTCTCCATTCCACACTTATTCAGATTTCGCTGACCCGGGCCTCCAAGGAGAGACCAAGCACCAGCACCGGCCGTGCCCTGAGACCCACACTTAAGCCCCCGTCCTGAGTGTTATCACCCATGGGCCTTGGTTAAAGAGCCTCGCGCCCTTGGTTCTCCATTCCACACTTAGTCCGATTTCGCTGACCCGGGACTCCAAGGAGAGACCAGGCACCAGCACCGGCCGTGCCCTGAGACCCACACTTAAGCCCCCGTCCTGAGTGTTATCACCCATGGGCCTGGGTTAAAGAGCCTCGCTCCCTTGGTTCTCCATTCCACACTTAGTCAGATTTCGCTGACCCAGATCTCCAAGGAGAGACCAAGCACCAGCACCGGCCATGCCCGGAGACCCACACGTAAGTCCCCGTCCTAAGTGTTATCACCCATGGGCCTCGGTTAAAGAGCCTCGTGCTCTAGGTTCTCCATTCCACACTTAATCAGATTTCGCTGACCCGGTTCTCCAAGGAGAGACCAAGCACCAGCACCGGCCGTTCCCGGGGACCCACACTTAGGCCCCCGTCCTGAGTGCTGAAAATGCCTAGAAATGTCTCACTCTTTGTGTTAGGGAAAGATACAATACTTGGGACACTTCTAGGCGCTTTACATTATAGCAAAAATGCCTAGAAATGTCCCACACTTTTTCATGGGGAAAAATACAAAACATGGGAGAAAAAACCTCCAAATATTGCTGAGCCCGGGGACCCACTCTAAAGCCAACACCCTGAGTGCTGAAAATGCCTAGAAATGTTCCACTCTTTGTGTCAGGGAAAAATACATTACATGGGACATTTGTAGGCGCTTTATATTATAGCAAAAATGTCTAGAAATGTCCCAACTAATCAGAATGAGCCGGACGCTTCTAGGCACTTATCATTGAGGCAAAATGCCTGGAAATGTCCCACACCTTTGGTGTTAGGGTAATACAATACATGGGACACTTGTAGGCACTTTACATTACAGCAAAATGCCTAGAAATGTCCCACACTAGGGGTTACGGAAGTGCAATATTTGGGTCTCTCTCTGAGTAATTCAAAAGGAAACATTCCTATGATCCTCTTTAAAGGAAACACTCCTATGCTTATCTCCAAAGGATCCTTGTTTCCTGTTCTTACCCATGTTGCCTATGGTTATCTCCAAGGGAATCAAAGGAAACATATGTATATCAGTTTCCTGTGTTTAGATCTCTTTCTTAGTCACATTTCACTGACCCTGGCCACCAAGGAGTGACCAAGCACCAGCACCGGCCATGCCCGGGGACCCACACTTAAGCCCCCGTCCTGAGTGTTATCACCCATGGGCCTGGGTTAAAGAGCCTCGTTCTCTTGGTTCTCCATTCCACACTTAGTCAGATTTCGCTGACCCGGGCCTCCAAGGAGAGACCAAGCACCAGCACCGGCCATGCCCGGAGACCCACACTTAAGCCCCCGTCCTGAGTGTTATCACCCATGGGCCTTGGTTAAAGAGCCTCGCGCCCTTGGTTCTCCATTCCACACTTAGTCCGATTTCGCTGACCCAGGCCTCCATGGAGAGACCCAGCACCAGCACTGGCTGTGCCCGGAGACCCACACTTAAGCCCCCGTCCTGAATGTTATCACCCATGGGCCTGGGTTAAAGAGCCTCGCGCCCTTGGTCTTCCATTCCACACTTAGTCACTTTTCGCTGACCCGGGCATACATTAAGAGACCCAGTACCAGCACCGGCCGTGCCCTGAGACCCACACTTAAGCCCCCGTCCTGAGTGTTATCACCCATTGGCCTTGGTTAAAGAGCCTCGCGCCCTTGGTTCTCCATTCCACACTTAGTCCGATTTCGCTGACCCAGGCCTCCATGGAGAGACCCAGCACCAGCACCGGCTGTGCCCAGAGACCCACACTTAAGCCCCCGTCCTGAATGTTATCACCCATGGGCCTTGGTTAAAGAGCCTCGCGCCTTTGGTTCTCGATTCCACACTTAGTCCGATTTCGCTGACCCGGGCCTCCATGGAGAGACCCAGCACCAGCACCGGCCGTTCCCGGGGACCCACACTTAGGCCCCCGTCCTGAGTGCTGAAAATGCCTAGAAATGTCTCACTCTTTGTGTTAGGGAAAGATACAATACTTGGGACACTTCTAGGCGCTTTACATTATAGCAAAAATGCCTAGAAATGTCCCACACTTTTTCATGGGGAAAAATACAAAACATGGGAGAAAAAACCTCCAAATATTGCTGAGCCCGGGGACCCACTCTAAAGCCAACACCCTTAGTGCTGAAAATGCCTAGAAATGTTCCACTCTTTGTGTCAGGGAAAAATACAATACATGGGACATTTGTAGGCGCTTTATATTACAGCAAAATGCCTAGAAATGTCCCACACTAGGGGTTACGGAAGTGCAATATTTGGGTCTCTCTCTGAGTAATTCAAAAGGAAACATTCCTATGATCCTCTTTAAAGGAAACACTCCTATGCTTATCTCCAAAGGATCCTTGTTTCCTGTTCTTACCCATGTTGCCTATGGTTATCTCCAAGGGAATCAAAGGAAACATATGTATATCAGTTTCCTGTGTTTAGATCTCTTTCTTAGTCACATTTCACTGACCCTGGCCACCAAGGAGTGACCAAGCACCAGCACCGGCCATGCCCGGGGACCCACACTTAAGCCCCCGTCCTGAGTGTTATCACCCATGGGCCTGGGTTAAAGAGCCTCGTTCTCTTGGTTCTCCATTCCACACTTAGTCAGATTTCGCTGACCCGGGCCTCCAAGGAGAGACCAAGCACCAGCACCGGCCATGCCCGGAGACCCACACTTAAGCCCCCGTCCTGAGTGTTATCACCCATGGGCCTTGGTTAAAGAGCCTCGCGCCCTTGGTTCTCCATTCCACACTTAGTCCGATTTCGCTGACCCAGGCCTCCATGGAGAGACCCAGCACCAGCACTGGCTGTGCCCGGAGACCCACACTTAAGCCCCCGTCCTGAATGTTATCACCCATGGGCCTGGGTTAAAGAGCCTCGCGCCCTTGGTCTTCCATTCCACACTTAGTCACTTTTCGCTGACCCGGGCATACATTAAGAGACCCAGTACCAGCACCGGCCGTGCCCTGAGACCCACACTTAAGCCCCCGTCCTGAGTGTTATCACCCATGGGCCTTGGTTAAAGAGCCTCGCGCCCTTTGTTCTCCATTCCACACTTAGTCCGATTTCGCTGACCCAGGCCTCCATGGAGAGACCCAGCACCAGCACCGGCTGTGCCCAGAGACCCACACTTAAGCCCCCGTCCTGAATGTTATCACCCATGGGCCTTGGTTAAAGAGCCTCGCGCCTTTGGTTCTCCATTCCACACTTAGTCCGATTTCGCTGACCCAGGCCTCCATGGAGAGACCCAGCACCAGCACCGGCTGTGCCCGGGGACCCACACTTAGGCCCCCGTCCTGAGTGCTGAAAATGCCTAAAAATGTCTCACTCTTTGTGTTAGGGAAAGATACAATACTTGGGACACTTCTAGGCACTTTACATTACAACAAAAATGCCTGGAAATGTCCGACACCTTTGGTGTTAGGGTAATACAATACATGGGACACTTGTAGGCACTTTACATTACAGCAAAATGCCTAGAAATGTCCCACACTAGGGGTTACGGAAGTGCAATATTTGGGTCTCTCTCTGAGTAATTCAAAAGGAAACATTCCTATGATCCTCTTTAAAGGAAACACTCCTATGCTTATCTCCAAAGGATCCTTGGTTCCTGTTCTTACCCATATTGCCTATGGTTATCTCCAAAGGAATCAAAGGAAACATATGTATATCAGTTTCCTGTGTTTAGATCTCTTTCTTAGTCACATTTCACTGACCCTGGCCACCAAGGAGTGACCAAGCACCAGCACCGGCCGTGCCCGGGGACCCACACTTAAGCCCCCGTCCTGAGTGTTATCACCCATGGGCCTGGGTTAAAGAGCCTCGCGCTCTTGTTTCTCCATTCCACACTTTGTCAGATTTCGCTGACCCGGGCCTCCAAGGAGAGACCAAGCACCAGCACCGGCCATGCCCGGAGACCCACACTTAAGTCCCCGTCCTGAGTGTTATCAACCATGGATCTGGTTTAAGAGCCTCGTGCTCTTGGTTCTCCATTCCACACTTATTCAGATTTCCCTGACCCGGGCCTCCAAGGAGAGACCAAGCACCAGCACCGGCAGTGCCCTGAGACCCACACTTAAGCCCCCGTCCTGAGTGTTATCACCCATGGGCCTTGGTTAAAGAGCCTCGCGCCCTTGGTTCTCCATTCCACACTTAGTCCGATTTCGCTGACCCGGGCCTCCAAGGAGAGACCAAGCACCAGCACCGGCCGTGCCCTGAGACCCACACTTAAGACCCCGTCCTGAGTGTTATCACCCAAGGGCCTTGGTTAAAGAGCCTCGCGCCCTTGGTTCTCCATTCCACACTTAGTCCGATTTCGCTGACCCAGGCCTCCATGGAGAGACCCAGCACCAGCACCGGCTGTGCCCGGGGACCCACACTTAGGCCCCCGTCCTGAGTGCTGAAAATGCCTAGAAATGTCTCACTCTTTGTGTTAGGGAAAGATACAATACTTGGGACACTTCTAGGCACTTTACATTACAGCAAAAATGCCTGGAAATGTCCGACACCTTTGGTGTTAGGGTAATACAATACATTGGACACTTGTAGGCACTTTACATTACAGCAAAATGCCTAGAAATGTCCCACACTAGGGGTTACGGAAGTGCAATATTTGGGTCTCTCTCTGAGTAATTCAAAAGGAAACATTCCTATGATCCTCTTTAAAGGAAACACTCCTATGCTTATCTCCAAAGGATCCTTGGTTCCCGTTCTTACCCATATGTCCTATGGTTATCTCCAAAGGAATCAAAGGAAACACATGTGTATCAGTTTCCTGTGTTTAGATCTCTTTCTTAGTCACATTTCACTGAACCGGGCCTCCACAGAGAGACCAAGCACCAGCACCGGCCGTGCCCGGGGACCCACACTTAAGTCCCTCTCCTGAGTTTTATCACCCATGGGCCTGGGTTAAAGAGCCTCGCGCTCTTGGTTCTCCATTCCACACTTAGTTAGATTTCGCTGACCCGGGCCTCCAAGGAGAGACCAAGCACCAGCACCGGCCATGCCCGGAGACCCACACTTAAGCCCCCGTCCTGAGTGTTATCAACCATGGGCCTGGTTTAAGAGCCTCGTGCTCTTGGTTCTCCATTCCACACTTATTCAGATTTCGCTGACCCGGGCCTCCAAGGAGAGACCAAGCACCAGCACCGGCCGTGCCCTGAGACCCACACTTAAGCCCCCGTCCTGAGTGTTATCACCCATGGGCCTTGGTTAAAGAGCCTCGCGCCCTTGGTTCTCCATTCCACACTTAGTCCGATTTCGCTGACCCGGGACTCCAAGGAGAGACCAGGCACCAGCACCGGCCGTGCCCTGAGACCCACACTTAAGCCCCCGTCCTGAGTGTTATCACCCATGGGCCTGGGTTAAAGAGCCTCGCTCCCTTGGTTCTCCATTCCACACTTAGTCAGATTTCGCTGACCCAGATCTCCAAGGAGAGACCAAGCACCAGCACCGGCCATGCCCGGAGACCCACACGTAAGTCCCCGTCCTAAGTGTTATCACCCATGGGCCTCGGTTAAAGAGCCTCGTGCTCTAGGTTCTCCATTCCACACTTAATCAGATTTCGCTGACCCGGTTCTCCAAGGAGAGACCAAGCACCAGCACCGGCCGTTCCCGGGGACCCACACTTAGGCCCCCGTCCTGAGTGCTGAAAATGCCTAGAAATGTCTCACTCTTTGTGTTAGGGAAAGATACAATACTTGGGACACTTCTAGGCGCTTTACATTATAGCAAAAATGCCTAGAAATGTCCCACACTTTTTCATGGGGAAAAATACAAAACATGGGAGAAAAAACCTCCAAATATTGCTGAGCCCGGGGACCCACTCTAAAGCCAACACCCTGAGTGCTGAAAATGCCTAGAAATGTTCCACTCTTTGTGTCAGGGAAAAATACATTACATGGGACATTTGTAGGCGCTTTATATTATAGCAAAAATGTCTAGAAATGTCCCAACTAATCAGAATGAGCCGGACGCTTCTAGGCACTTATCATTGAGGCAAAATGCCTGGAAATGTCCCACACCTTTGGTGTTAGGGTAATACAATACATGGGACACTTGTAGGCACTTTACATTACAGCAAAATGCCTAGAAATGTCCCACACTAGGGGTTACGGAAGTGCAATATTTGGGTCTCTCTCTGAGTAATTCAAAAGGAAACATTCCTATGATCCTCTTTAAAGGAAACACTCCTATGCTTATCTCCAAAGGATCCTTGTTTCCTGTTCTTACCCATGTTGCCTATGGTTATCTCCAAGGGAATCAAAGGAAACATATGTATATCAGTTTCCTGTGTTTAGATCTCTTTCTTAGTCACATTTCACTGACCCTGGCCACCAAGGAGTGACCAAGCACCAGCACCGGCCATGCCCGGGGACCCACACTTAAGCCCCCGTCCTGAGTGTTATCACCCATGGGCCTGGGTTAAAGAGCCTCGTTCTCTTGGTTCTCCATTCCACACTTAGTCAGATTTCGCTGACCCGGGCCTCCAAGGAGAGACCAAGCACCAGCACCGGCCATGCCCGGAGACCCACACTTAAGCCCCCGTCCTGAGTGTTATCACCCATGGGCCTTGGTTAAAGAGCCTCGCGCCCTTGGTTCTCCATTCCACACTTAGTCCGATTTCGCTGACCCAGGCCTCCATGGAGAGACCCAGCACCAGCACTGGCTGTGCCCGGAGACCCACACTTAAGCCCCCGTCCTGAATGTTATCACCCATGGGCCTGGGTTAAAGAGCCTCGCGCCCTTGGTCTTCCATTCCACACTTAGTCACTTTTCGCTGACCCGGGCATACATTAAGAGACCCAGTACCAGCACCGGCCGTGCCCTGAGACCCACACTTAAGCCCCCGTCCTGAGTGTTATCACCCATTGGCCTTGGTTAAAGAGCCTCGCGCCCTTGGTTCTCCATTCCACACTTAGTCCGATTTCGCTGACCCAGGCCTCCATGGAGAGACCCAGCACCAGCACCGGCTGTGCCCAGAGACCCACACTTAAGCCCCCGTCCTGAATGTTATCACCCATGGGCCTTGGTTAAAGAGCCTCGCGCCTTTGGTTCTCGATTCCACACTTAGTCCGATTTCGCTGACCCGGGCCTCCATGGAGAGACCCAGCACCAGCACCGGCCGTTCCCGGGGACCCACACTTAGGCCCCCGTCCTGAGTGCTGAAAATGCCTAGAAATGTCTCACTCTTTGTGTTAGGGAAAGATACAATACTTGGGACACTTCTAGGCGCTTTACATTATAGCAAAAATGCCTAGAAATGTCCCACACTTTTTCATGGGGAAAAATACAAAACATGGGAGAAAAAACCTCCAAATATTGCTGAGCCCGGGGACCCACTCTAAAGCCAACACCCTTAGTGCTGAAAATGCCTAGAAATGTTCCACTCTTTGTGTCAGGGAAAAATACAATACATGGGACATTTGTAGGCGCTTTATATTACAGCAAAATGCCTAGAAATGTCCCACACTAGGGGTTACGGAAGTGCAATATTTGGGTCTCTCTCTGAGTAATTCAAAAGGAAACATTCCTATGATCCTCTTTAAAGGAAACACTCCTATGCTTATCTCCAAAGGATCCTTGTTTCCTGTTCTTACCCATGTTGCCTATGGTTATCTCCAAGGGAATCAAAGGAAACATATGTATATCAGTTTCCTGTGTTTAGATCTCTTTCTTAGTCACATTTCACTGACCCTGGCCACCAAGGAGTGACCAAGCACCAGCACCGGCCATGCCCGGGGACCCACACTTAAGCCCCCGTCCTGAGTGTTATCACCCATGGGCCTGGGTTAAAGAGCCTCGTTCTCTTGGTTCTCCATTCCACACTTAGTCAGATTTCGCTGACCCGGGCCTCCAAGGAGAGACCAAGCACCAGCACCGGCCATGCCCGGAGACCCACACTTAAGCCCCCGTCCTGAGTGTTATCACCCATGGGCCTTGGTTAAAGAGCCTCGCGCCCTTGGTTCTCCATTCCACACTTAGTCCGATTTCGCTGACCCAGGCCTCCATGGAGAGACCCAGCACCAGCACTGGCTGTGCCCGGAGACCCACACTTAAGCCCCCGTCCTGAATGTTATCACCCATGGGCCTGGGTTAAAGAGCCTCGCGCCCTTGGTCTTCCATTCCACACTTAGTCACTTTTCGCTGACCCGGGCATACATTAAGAGACCCAGTACCAGCACCGGCCGTGCCCTGAGACCCACACTTAAGCCCCCGTCCTGAGTGTTATCACCCATGGGCCTTGGTTAAAGAGCCTCGCGCCCTTGGTTCTCCATTCCACACTTAGTCCGATTTCGCTGACCCAGGCCTCCATGGAGAGACCCAGCACCAGCACCGGCTGTGCCCAGAGACCCACACTTAAGCCCCCGTCCTGAATGTTATCACCCATGGGCCTTGGTTAAAGAGCCTCGCGCCTTTGGTTCTCCATTCCACACTTAGTCCGATTTCGCTGACCCAGGCCTCCATGGAGAGACCCAGCACCAGCACCGGCTGTGCCCGGGGACCCACACTTAGGCCCCCGTCCTGAGTGCTGAAAATGCCTAAAAATGTCTCACTCTTTGTGTTAGGGAAAGATACAATACTTGGGACACTTCTAGGCACTTTACATTACAACAAAAATGCCTGGAAATGTCCGACACCTTTGGTGTTAGGGTAATACAATACATGGGACACTTGTAGGCACTTTACATTACAGCAAAATGCCTAGAAATGTCCCACACTAGGGGTTACGGAAGTGCAATATTTGGGTCTCTCTCTGAGTAATTCAAAAGGAAACATTCCTATGATCCTCTTTAAAGGAAACACTCCTATGCTTATCTCCAAAGGATCCTTGGTTCCTGTTCTTACCCATATTGCCTATGGTTATCTCCAAAGGAATCAAAGGAAACATATGTATATCAGTTTCCTGTGTTTAGATCTCTTTCTTAGTCACATTTCACTGACCCTGGCCACCAAGGAGTGACCAAGCACCAGCACCGGCCGTGCCCGGGGACCCACACTTAAGCCCCCGTCCTGAGTGTTATCACCCATGGGCCTGGGTTAAAGAGCCTCGCGCTCTTGTTTCTCCATTCCACACTTAGTCAGATTTCGCTGACCCGGGCCTCCAAGGAGAGACCAAGCACCAGCACCGGCCATGCCCGGAGACCCACACTTAAGTCCCCGTCCTGAGTGTTATCAACCATGGGCCTGGTTTAAGAGCCTCGTGCTCTTGGTTCTCCATTCCACACTTATTCAGATTTCGCTGACCCGGGCCTCCAAGGAGAGACCAAGCACCAGCACCGGCTGTGCCCTGAGACCCACACTTAAGCCCCCGTCCTGATTGTTATCACCCATGGGCCTTGGTTAAAGAGCCTCGCGCCCTTGGTTCTCCATTCCACACTTAGTCCGATTTCGCTGACCCGGGCCTCCAAGGAGAGACCAAGCACCAGCACCGGCCGTGCCCTGAGACCCACACTTAAGACCCCGTCCTGAGTGTTATCACCCAAGGGCCTTGGTTAAAGAGCCTCGCGCCCTTGGTTCTCCATTCCACACTTAGTCCGATTTCGCTGACCCAGGCCTCCATGGAGAGACCCAGCACCAGCACCGGCTGTGCCCGGGGACCCACACTTAGGCCCCCGTCCTGAGTGCTGAAAATGCCTAGAAATGTCTCACTCTTTGTGTTAGGGAAAGATACAATACTTGGGACACTTCTAGGCACTTTACATTACAGCAAAAATGCCTGGAAATGTCCGACACCTTTGGTGTTAGGGTAATACAATACATTGGACACTTGTAGGCACTTTACATTACAGCAAAATGCCTAGAAATGTCCCACACTAGGGGTTACGGAAGTGCAATATTTGGGTCTCTCTCTGAGTAATTCAAAAGGAAACATTCCTATGATCCTCTTTAAAGGAAACACTCCTATGCTTATCTCCAAAGGATCCTTGGTTCCCGTTCTTACCCATATGTCCTATGGTTTTCTCCAAAGGAATCAAAGGAAACACATGTGTATCAGTTTCCTGTGTTTAGATCTCTTTCTTAGTCACATTTCACTGAACCGGGCCTCCACAGAGAGACCAAGCACCAGCACCGGCCGTGCCCGGGGACCCACACTTAAGTCCCTCTCCTGAGTGTTATCACCCATGGGCCTGGGTTAAAGAGCCTCGCGCTCTTGGTTCTCCATTCCACACTTAGTTAGATTTCGCTGACCCGGGCCTCCAAGGAGAGACCAAGCACCAGCACCGGCCATGCCCGGAGACCCACACTTAAGCCCCCGTCCTGAGTGTTATCAACCATGGGCCTGGTTTAAGAGCCTCGTGCTCTTGGTTCTCCATTCCACACTTATTCAGATTTCGCTGACCCGGGCCTTCAAGGAGAGACCAAGCACCAGCACCGGCCGTGCCCTGAGACCCACACTTAAGCCCCCGTCCTGAGTGTTATCACCCATGGGCCTTTGTTAAAGAGCCTCGCGCCCTTGGTTCTCCATTCCACACTTAGTCCGATTTCGCTGACCCGGGCCTCCAAGGAGAGACCAGGCACCAGCACCGGCCGTGCCCTGAGACCCACACTTAAGCCCCCGTCCTGAGTGTTATCACCCATGGGCCTGGGTTAAAGAGCCTCGCTCCCTTGGTTCTCCATTCCACACTTAGTCAGATTTCGCTGACCCAGATCTCCAAGGAGAGACCAAGCACCAGCACCGGCCATGCCCGGAGACCCACACGTAAGTCCCCGTCCTAAGTGTTATCACCCATGGGCCTCGGTTAAAGAGCCTCGTGCTCTAGGTTCTCCATTCCACACTTAATCAGATTTCGCTGACCCGGTTCTCCAAGGAGAGACCAAGCACCAGCACCGGCCGTTCCCGGGGACCCACACTTAGGCCCCCGTCCTGAGTGCTGAAAATGCCTAGAAATGTTCCACTCTTTGTGTCAGGGAAAAATACATTACATGGGACATTTGTAGGCGCTTTATATTATAGCAAAAATGCCTAGAAATGTCCCAACCAATCAGAATGAGCCGGACGCTTCTAGGCACTTATCATTGAGGCAAAATGCCTGGAAATGTCCCACACCTTTGGTGTTAGGGTAATACAATACATGGGACACTTGTAGGCACTTTACATTACAGCAAAATGCCTAGAAATGTCCCACACTAGGGGTTACGGAAGTGCAATATTTGGGTCTCTCTCTGAGTAATTCAAAAGGAAACATTCCTATGATCCTCTTTAAAGGAAACACTCCTATGCTTATCTCCAAAGGATCCTTGTTTCCTGTTCTTACCCATGTTGCCTATTGTTATCTCCAAGGGAATCAAAGGAAACATATGTATATCAGTTTCCTGTGTTTAGATCTCTTTCTTAGTCACATTTCACTGACCCTGGCCACCAAGGAGTGACCAAGCACCAGCACCGGCCATGCCCGGGGACCCACACTTAAGCCCCCGTCCTGAGTGTTATCACCCATGGGCCTGGGTTAAAGAGCCTCGTTCTCTTGGTTCTCCATTCCACACTTAGTCAGATTTCGCTGACCCGGGCCTCCAAGGAGAGACCAAGCACCAGCACCGGCCATGCCCGGAGACCCACACTTAAGCCCCCGTCCTGAGTGTTATCACCCATGGGCCTTGGTTAAAGAGCCTCGCGCCCTTGGTTCTCCATTCCACACTTAGTCCGATTTCGCTGACCCAGGCCTCCATGGAGAGACCCAGCACCAGCACTGGCTGTGCCCGGAGACCCACACTTAAGCCCCCGTCCTGAATGTTATCACCCATGGGCCTGGGTTAAAGAGCCTCGCGCCCTTGGTCTTCCATTCCACACTTAGTCACTTTTCGCTGACCCGGGCATACATTAAGAGACCCAGTACCAGCACCGGCCGTGCCCTGAGACCCACACTTAAGCCCCCGTCCTGAGTGTTATCACCCATGGGCCTTGGTTAAAGAGCCTCGCGCCCTTGGTTCTCCATTCCACACTTAGTCCGATTTCGCTGACCCAGGCCTCCATGGAGAGACCCAGCACCAGCACCGGCTGTGCCCAGAGACCCACACTTAAGCCCCCGTCCTGAATGTTATCACCCATGGGCCTTGGTTAAAGAGCCTCGCGCCTTTGGTTCTCGATTCCACACTTAGTCCGATTTCGCTGACCCAGGCCTCCATGGAGAGACCCAGCACCAGCACCGGCCGTTCCCGGGGACCCACACTTAGGCCCCCGTCCTGAGTGCTGAAAATGCCTAGAAATGTCTCACTCTTTGTGTTAGGGAAAGATACAATACTTGGGACACTTCTAGGCGCTTTACATTATAGCAAAAATGCCTAGAAATGTCCCACACTTTTTCATGGGGAAAAATACAAAACATGGGAGAAAAAACCTCCAAATATTGCTGAGCCCGGGGACCCACTCTAAAGCCAACACCCTTAGTGCTGAAAATGCCTAGAAATGTTCCACTCTTTGTGTCAGGGAAAAATACAATACATGGGACATTTGTAGGCGCTTTATATTACAGCAAAATGCCTAGAAATGTCCCACACTAGGGGTTACGGAAGTGCAATATTTGGGTCTCTCTCTGAGTAATTCAAAAGGAAACATTCCTATGATCCTCTTTAAAGGAAACACTCCTATGCTTATCTCCAAAGGATCCTTGTTTCCTGTTCTTACCCATGTTGCCTATGGTTATCTCCAAGGGAATCAAAGGAAACATATGTATATCAGTTTCCTGTGTTTAGATCTCTTTCTTAGTCACATTTCACTGACCCTGGCCACCAAGGAGTGACCAAGCACCAGCACCGGCCATGCCCGGGGACCCACACTTAAGCCCCCGTCCTGAGTGTTATCACCCATGGGCCTGGGTTAAAGAGCCTCGTTCTCTTGGTTCTCCATTCCACACTTAGTCAGATTTCGCTGACCCGGGCCTCCAAGGAGAGACCAAGCACCAGCACCGGCCATGCCCGGAGACCCACACTTAAGCCCCCGTCCTGAGTGTTATCACCCATGGGCCTTGGTTAAAGAGCCTCGCGCCCTTGGTTCTCCATTCCACACTTAGTCCGATTTCGCTGACCCAGGCCTCCATGGAGAGACCCAGCACCAGCACTGGCTGTGCCCGGAGACCCACACTTAAGCCCCCGTCCTGAATGTTATCACCCATGGGCCTGGGTTAAAGAGCCTCGCGCCCTTGGTCTTCCATTCCACACTTAGTCACTTTTCGCTGACCCGGGCATACATTAAGAGACCCAGTACCAGCACCGGCCGTGCCCTGAGACCCACACTTAAGCCCCCGTCCTGAGTGTTATCACCCATGGGCCTTGGTTAAAGAGCCTCGCGCCCTTGGTTCTCCATTCCACACTTAGTCCGATTTCGCTGACCCAGGCCTCCATGGAGAGACCCAGCACCAGCACCGGCTGTGCCCAGAGACCCACACTTAAGCCCCCGTCCTGAATGTTATCACCCATGGGCCTTGGTTAAAGAGCCTCGCGCCTTTGGTTCTCCATTCCACACTTAGTCCGATTTCGCTGACCCAGGCCTCCATGGAGAGACCCAGCACCAGCACCGGCTGTGCCCGGGGACCCACACTTAGGCCCCCGTCCTGAGTGCTGAAAATGCCTAAAAATGTCTCACTCTTTGTGTTAGGGAAAGATACAATACTTGGGACACTTCTAGGCACTTTACATTACAACAAAAATGCCTGGAAATGTCCGACACCTTTGGTGTTAGGGTAATACAATACATGGGACACTTGTAGGCACTTTACATTACAGCAAAATGCCTAGAAATGTCCCACACTAGGGGTTACGGAAGTGCAATATTTGGGTCTCTCTCTGAGTAATTCAAAAGGAAACATTCCTATGATCCTCTTTAAAGGAAACACTCCTATGCTTATCTCCAAAGGATCCTTGGTTCCTGTTCTTACCCATATTGCCTATGGTTATCTCCAAAGGAATCAAAGGAAACATATGTATATCAGTTTCCTGTGTTTAGATCTCTTTCTTAGTCACATTTCACTGACCCTGGCCACCAAGGAGTGACCAAGCACCAGCACCGGCCGTGCCCGGGGACCCACACTTAAGCCCCCGTCCTGAGTGTTATCACCCATGGGCCTGGGTTAAAGAGCCTCGCGCTCTTGTTTCTCCATTCCACACTTAGTCAGATTTCGCTGACCCGGGCCTCCAAGGAGAGACCAAGCAATAGCACCGGCCATGCCCGGAGACCCACACTTAAGTCCCCGTCCTGAGTGCTGAAAATGCCTAGAAATGTCTCACTCTTTGTGTTAGGGAAAGATACAATACTTGGGACACTTCTAGGCACTTTACATTACAGCAAAAATGCCTGGAAATGTCCGACACCTTTGGTGTTAGGGTAATACAATACATTGGACACTTGTAGGCACTTTACATTACAGCAAAATGCCTAGAAATGTCCCACACTAGGGGTTACGGAAGTGCAATATTTGGGTCTCTCTCTGAGTAATTCAAAAGGAAACATTCCTATGATCCTCTTTAAAGGAAACACTCCTATGCTTATCTCCAAAGGATCCTTGGTTCCCGTTCTTACCCATATGTCCTATGGTTTTCTCCAAAGGAATCAAAGGAAACACATGTGTATCAGTTTCCTGTGTTTAGATCTCTTTCTTAGTCACATTTCACTGAACCGGGCCTCCACAGAGAGACCAAGCACCAGCACCGGCCGTGCCCGGGGACCCACACTTAAGTCCCTCTCCTGAGTGTTATCACCCATGGGCCTGGGTTAAAGAGCCTCGCGCTCTTGGTTCTCCATTCCACACTTAGTTAGATTTCGCTGACCCGGGCCTCCAAGGAGAGACCAAGCACCAGCACCGGCCATGCCCGGAGACCCACACTTAAGCCCCCGTCCTGAGTGTTATCAACCATGGGCCTGGTTTAAGAGCCTCGTGCTCTTGGTTCTCCATTCCACACTTATTCAGATTTCGCTGACCCGGGCCTTCAAGGAGAGACCAAGCACCAGCACCGGCCGTGCCCTGAGACCCACACTTAAGCCCCCGTCCTGAGTGTTATCACCCATGGGCCTTGGTTAAAGAGCCTCGCGCCCTTGGTTCTCCATTCCACACTTAGTCCGATTTCGCTGACCCGGGCCTCCAAGGAGAGACCAGGCACCAGCACCGGCCGTGCCCTGAGACCCACACTTAAGCCCCCGTCCTGAGTGTTATCACCCATGGGCCTGGGTTAAAGAGCCTCGCTCCCTTGGTTCTCCATTCCACACTTAGTCAGATTTCGCTGACCCAGATCTCCAAGGAGAGACCAAGCACCAGCACCGGCCATGCCCGGAGACCCACACGTAAGTCCCCGTCCTAAGTGTTATCACCCATGGGCCTCGGTTAAAGAGCCTCGTGCTCTAGGTTCTCCATTCCACACTTAATCAGATTTCGCTGACCCGGTTCTCCAAGGAGAGACCAAGCACCAGCACCGGCCGTTCCCGGGGACCCACACTTAGGCCCCCGTCCTGAGTGCTGAAAATGCCTAGCAATGTTCCACTCTTTGTGTCAGGGAAAAATACATTACATGGGACATTTGTAGGCGCTTTATATTATAGCAAAAATGCCTAGAAATGTCCCAACCAATCAGAATGAGCCGGACGCTTCTAGGCACTTATCATTGAGGCAAAATGCCTGGAAATGTCCCACACCTTTGGTGTTAGGGTAATACAATACATGGGACACTTGTAGGCACTTTACATTACAGCAAAATGCCTAGAAATGTCCCACACTAGGGGTTACGGAAGTGCAATATTTGGGTCTCTCTCTGAGTAATTCAAAAGGAAACATTCCTATGATCCTCTTTAAAGGAAACACTCCTATGCTTATCTCCAAAGGATCCTTGGTTCCTGTTCTTACCCATATTGCCTATGGTTATCTCCAAAGGAATCAAAGGAAACATATGTATATCAGTTTCCTGTGTTTAGATCTCTTTCTTAGTCACATTTCACTGACCCTGGCCACCAAGGAGTGACCAAGCACCAGCACCGGCCATGCCCGGGGACCCACACTTAAGCCCCCGTCCTGAGTGTTATCACCCATGGGCCTTGGTTAAAGAGCCTCGCGCCCTTGGTTCTCCATTCCACACTTAGTCCGATTTCGCTGACCCAGGCCTCCATGGAGAGACCCAGCACCAGCACCGACTGTGCCCAGAGACCCACACTTAAGCCCCCGTCCTGAATGTTATCACCCTTGGGCCTTGGTTAAAGAGCCTCGCGCCTTTGGTTCTCGATTCCACACTTAGTCCGATTTCGCTGACCCAGGCCTCCATGGAGAGACCCAGCACCAGCACCGGCCGTTCCCGGGGACCCACACTTAGGCCCCCGTCCTGAGTGCTGAAAATGCCTAGAAATGTCTCACTCTTTGTGTTAGGGAAAGATACAATACTTGGGACACTTCTAGGCGCTTTACATTATAGCAAAAATGCCTAGAAATGTCCCACACTTTTTCATGGGGAAAAATACAAAACATGGGAGAAAAAACCTCCAAATATTGCTGAGCCCGGGGACCCACTCTAAAGCCAACACCCTTAGTGCTGAAAATGCCTAGAAATGTTCCACTCTTTGTGTCAGGGATAAATACAATACATGGGACATTTGTAGGCGCTTTATATTACAGCAAAATGCCTAGAAATGTCCCACACTAGGGGTTACGGAAGTGCAATATTTGGGTCTCTCTCTGAGTAATTCAAAAGGAAACATTCCTATGATCCTCTTTAAAGGAAACACTCCTATGCTTATCTCCAAAGGATCCTTGTTTCCTGTTCTTACCCATGTTGCCTATGGTTATCTCCAAGGGAATCAAAGGAAACATATGTATATCAGTTTCCTGTGTTTAGATCTCTTTCTTAGTCACATTTCACTGACCCTGGCCACCAAGGAGTGACCAAGCACCAGCACCGGCCATGCCCGGGGACCCACACTTAAGCCCCCGTCCTGAGTGTTATCACCCATGGGCCTGGGTTAAAGAGCCTCGTTCTCTTGGTTCTCCATTCCACACTTAGTCAGATTTCGCTGACCCGGGCCTCCAAGGAGAGACCAAGCACCAGCACCGGCCATGCCCGGAGACCCACACTTAAGCCCCCGTCCTGAGTGTTATCACCCATGGGCCTTGGTTAAAGAGCCTCGCGCCCTTGGTTCTCCATTCCACACTTAGTCCGATTTCGCTGACCCAGGCCTCCATGGAGAGACCCAGCACCAGCACTGGCTGTGCCCGGAGACCCACACTTAAGCCCCCGTCCTGAATGTTATCACCCATGGGCCTGGGTTAAAGAGCCTCGCGCCCTTGGTCTTCCATTCCACACTTAGTCACTTTTCGCTGACCCGGGCATACATTAAGAGACCCAGTACCAGCACCGGCCGTGCCCTGAGACCCACACTTAAGCCCCCGTCCTGAGTGTTATCACCCATGGGCCTTGGTTAAAGAGCCTCGCGCCCTTGGTTCTCCATTCCACACTTAGTCCGATTTCGCTGACCCAGGCCTCCATGGAGAGACCCAGCACCAGCACCGGCTGTGCCCAGAGACCCACACTTAAGCCCCCGTCCTGAATGTTATCACCCATGGGCCTTGGTTAAAGAGCCTCGCGCCTTTGGTTCTCCATTCCACACTTAGTCCGATTTCGCTGACCCAGGCCTCCATGGAGAGACCCAGCACCAGCACCGGCTGTGCCCGGGGACCCACACTTAGGCCCCCGTCCTGAGTGCTGAAAATGCCTAAAAATGTCTCACTCTTTGTGTTAGGGAAAGATACAATACTTGGGACACTTCTAGGCACTTTACATTACAACAAAAATGCCTGGAAATGTCCGACACCTTTGGTGTTAGGGTAATACAATACATGGGACACTTGTAGGCACTTTACATTACAGCAAAATGCCTAGAAATGTCCCACACTAGGGGTTACGGAAGTGCAATATTTGGGTCTCTCTCTGAGTAATTCAAAAGGAAACATTCCTATGATCCTCTTTAAAGGAAACACTCCTATGCTTATCTCCAAAGGATCCTTGGTTCCTGTTCTTACCCATATTGCCTATGGTTATCTCCAAAGGAATCAAAGGAAACATATGTATATCAGTTTCCTGTGTTTAGATCTCTTTCTTAGTCACATTTCACTGACCCTGGCCACCAAGGAGTGACCAAGCACCAGCACCGGCCGTGCCCGGGGACCCACACTTAAGCCCCCGTCCTGAGTGTTATCACCCATGGGCCTGGGTTAAAGAGCCTCGCGCTCTTGTTTCTCCATTCCACACTTAGTCAGATTTCGCTGACCCGGGCCTCCAAGGAGAGACCAAGCAATAGCACCGGCCATGCCCGGAGACCCACACTTAAGTCCCCGTCCTGAGTGCTGAAAATGCCTAGAAATGTCTCACTCTTTGTGTTAGGGAAAGATACAATACTTGGGACACTTCTAGGCACTTTACATTACAGCAAAAATGCCTGGAAATGTCATACACCTTTGGTGTTAGGGTAATACAATACATTGGACACTTGTAGGCACTTTACATTACAGCAAAATGCCTAGAAATGTCCCACACTAGGGGTTACGGAAGTGCAATATTTGGGTCTCTCTCTGAGTAATTCAAAAGGAAACATTCCTATGATCCTCTTTAAAGGAAACACTCCTATGCTTATCTCCAAAGGATCCTTGGTTCCCGTTCTTACCCATATGTCCTATGGTTTTCTCCAAAGGAATCAAAGGAAACACATGTGTATCAGTTTCCTGTGTTTAGATCTCTTTCTTAGTCACATTTCACTGAACCGGGCCTCCACAGAGAGACCAAGCACCAGCACCGGCCGTGCCCGGGGACCCACACTTAAGTCCCTCTCCTGAGTGTTATCACCCATGGGCCTGGGTTAAAGAGCCTCGCGCTCTTGGTTCTCCATTCCACACTTAGTTAGATTTCGCTGACCCGGGCCTCCAAGGAGAGACCAAGCACCAGCACCGGCCATGCCCGGAGACCCACACTTAAGCCCCCGTCCTGAGTGTTATCAACCATGGGCCTGGTTTAAGAGCCTCGTGCTCTTGGTTCTCCATTCCACACTTATTCAGATTTCGCTGACCCGGGCCTTCAAGGAGAGACCAAGCACCAGCACCGGCCGTGCCCTGAGACCCACACTTAAGCCCCCGTCCTGAGTGTTATCACCCATGGGCCTTGGTTAAAGAGCCTCGCGCCCTTGGTTCTCCATTCCACACTTAGTCCGATTTCGCTGACCCGGGCCTCCAAGGAGAGACCAGGCACCAGCACCGGCCGTGCCCTGAGACCCACACTTAAGCCCCCGTCCTGAGTGTTATCACCCATGGGCCTGGGTTAAAGAGCCTCGCTCCCTTGGTTCTCCATTCCACACTTAGTCAGATTTCGCTGACCCAGATCTCCAAGGAGAGACCAAGCACCAGCACCGGCCATGCCCGGAGACCCACACGTAAGTCCCCGTCCTAAGTGTTATCACCCATGGGCCTCGGTTAAAGAGCCTCGTGCTCTAGGTTCTCCATTCCACACTTAATCAGATTTCGCTGACCCGGTTCTCCAAGGAGAGACCAAGCACCAGCACCGGCCGTTCCCGGGGACCCACACTTAGGCCCCCGTCCTGAGTGCTGAAAATGCCTAGCAATGTTCCACTCTTTGTGTCAGGGAAAAATACATTACATGGGACATTTGTAGGCGCTTTATATTATAGCAAAAATGCCTAGAAATGTCCCAACCAATCAGAATGAGCCGGACGCTTCTAGGCACTT
The DNA here is from genome assembly GCF_947347685.1 of Pleuronectes platessa. NCBI lineage: Eukaryota > Metazoa > Chordata > Actinopteri > Pleuronectiformes > Pleuronectidae > Pleuronectes > Pleuronectes platessa. Next base: position 181,595 of record NW_026519001.1, read on the forward strand.
ATCATTGAGGCAAAATGCCTGGAAATGTCCCACACCTTTGGTGTTAGGGTAATACAATACATGGGACACTTGTAGGCACTTTACATTACAGCAAAATGCCTAGAAATGTCCCACACTAGGGGTTACGGAAGTGCAATATTTGGGTCTCTCTCTGAGTAATTCAAAAGGAAACATTCCTATGATCCTCTTTAAAGGAAACACTCCTATGCTTATCTCCAAAGGATCCTTGGTTCCTGTTCTTACCCATATTGCCTATGGTTATCTCCAAAGGAATCAAAGGAAACATATGTATATCAGTTTCCTGTGTTTAGATCTCTTTCTTAGTCACATTTCACTGACCCTGGCCACCAAGGAGTGACCAAGCACCAGCACCGGCTATGCCCGGGGACCCACACTTAAGCCCCCGTCCTGAGTGTTATCACCCATGGGCCTTGGTTAAAGAGCCTCGCGCCCTTGGTTCTCCATTCCACACTTAGTCCGATTTCGCTGACCCAGGCCTCCATGGAGAGACCCAGCACCAGCACCGGCTGTGCCCAGAGACCCACACTTAAGCCCCCGTCCTGAATGTTATCACCCATGGGCCTTGGTTAAAGAGCCTCGCGCCTTTGGTTCTCGATTCCACACTTAGTCCGATTTCGCTGACCCAGGCCTCCATGGAGAGACCCAGCACCAGCACCGGCCGTTCCCGGGGACCCACACTTAGGCCCCCGTCCTGAGTGCTGAAAATGCCTAGAAATGTCTCACTCTTTGTGTTAGGGAAAGATACAATACTTGGGACACTTCTAGGCGCTTTACATTATAGCAAAAATGCCTAGAAATGTCCCACACTTTTTCATGGGGAAAAATACAAAACATGGGAGAAAAAACCTCCAAATATTGCTGAGCCCGGGGACCCACTCTAAAGCCAACACCCTTAGTGCTGAAAATGCCTAGAAATGTTCCAGTCTTTGTGTCAGGGAAAAATACAATACATGGGACATTTGTAGGCGCTTTATATTACAGCAAAATGCCTAGAAATGTCCCACACTAGGGGTTACGGAAGTGCAATATTTGGGTCTCTCTCTGAGTAATTCAAAAGGAAACATTCCTATGATCCTCTTTAAAGGAAACACTCCTATGCTTATCTCCAAAGGATCCTTGTTTCCTGTTCTTACCCATGTTGCCTATGGTTATCTCCAAGGGAATCAAAGGAAACATATGTATATCAGTTTCCTGTGTTTAGATCTCTTTCTTAGTCACATTTCACTGACCCTGGCCACCAAGGAGTGACCAAGCACCAGCACCGGCCATGCCCGGGGACCCACACTTAAGCCCCCGTCCTGAGTGTTATCACCCATGGGCCTGGGTTAAAGAGCCTCGTTCTCTTGGTTCTCCATTCCACACTTAGTCAGATTTCGCTGACCCGGGCCTCCAAGGAGAGACCAAGCACCAGCACCGGCCATGCCCGGAGACCCACACTTAAGCCCCCGTCCTGAGTGTTATCACCCATGGGCCTTGGTTAAAGAGCCTCGCGCCCTTGGTTCTCCATTCCACACTTAGTCCGATTTCGCTGACCCAGGCCTCCATGGAGAGACCCAGCACCAGCACTGGCTGTGCCCGGAGACCCACACTTAAGCCCCCGTCCTGAATGTTACCACCCATGGGCCTGGGTTAAAGAGCCTCGCGCCCTTGGTCTTCCATTCCACACTTAGTCACTTTTCGCTGACCCGGGCATACATTAAGAGACCCAGTACCAGCACCGGCCGTGCCCTGAGACCCACACTTAAGCCCCCGTCCTGAGTGTTATCACCCATGGGCCTTGGTTAAAGAGCCTCGCGCCCTTGGTTCTCCATTCCACACTTAGTCCGATTTCGCTGACCCAGGCCTCCATGGAGAGACCCAGCACCAGCACCGGCTGTGCCCAGAGACCCACACTTAAGCCCCCGTCCTGAATGTTATCACCCATGGGCCTTGGTTAAAGAGCCTCGCGCCTTTGGTTCTCCATTCCACACTTAGTCCGATTTCGCTGACCCAGGCCTCCATGGAGAGACCCAGCACCAGCACCGGCTGTGCCCGGGGACCCACACTTAGGCCCCCGTCCTGAGTGCTGAAAATGCCTAAAAATGTCTCACTCTTTGTGTTAGGGAAAGATACAATACTTGGGACACTTCTAGGCACTTTACATTACAACAAAAATGCCTGGAAATGTCCGACACCTTTGGTGTTAGGGTAATACAATACATGGGACACTTGTAGGCACTTTACATTACAGCAAAATGCCTAGAAATGTCCCACACTAGGGGTTACGGAAGTGCAATATTTGGGTCTCTCTCTGAGTAATTCAAAAGGAAACATTCCTATGATCCTCTTTAAAGGAAACACTCCTATGCTTATCTCCAAAGGATCCTTGGTTCCTGTTCTTACCCATATTGCCTATGGTTATCTCCAAAGGAATCAAAGGAAACATATGTATATCAGTTTCCTGTGTTTAGATCTCTTTCTTAGTCACATTTCACTGACCCTGGCCACCAAGGAGTGACCAAGCACCAGCACCGGCCGTGCCCGGGGACCCACACTTAAGCCCCCGTCCTGAGTGTTATCACCCATGGGCCTGGGTTAAAGAGCCTCGCGCTCTTGTTTCTCCATTCCACACTTAGTCAGATTTCGCTGACCCGGGCCTCCAAGGAGAGACCAAGCACCAGCACCGGCCATGCCCGGAGACCCACACTTAAGTCCCCGTCCTGAGTGTTATCAACCATGGGCCTGGTTTAAGAGCCTCGTGCTCTTGGTTCTCCATTCCACACTTATTCAGATTTCGCTGACCCGGGCCTCCAAGGAGAGACCAAGCACCAGCACCGGCAGTGCCCTGAGACCCACACTTAAGCCCCCGTCCTGAGTGTTATCACCCATGGGCCTTGGTTAAAGAGCCTCGCGCCCTTGGTTCTCCATTCCACACTTAGTCCGATTTCGCTGACCCGGGCCTCCAAGGAGAGACCAAGCACCAGCACCGGCCGTGCCCTGAGACCCACACTTAAGACCCCGTCCTGAGTGCTGAAAATGCCTAGAAATGTCTCACTCTTTGTGTTAGGGAAAGATACAATACTTGGGACACTTCTAGGCGCTTTACATTATAGCAAAAATGCCTAGAAATGTCCCACACTTTTTCATGGGGAAAAATACAAAACATGGGAGAAAAAACCTCCAAATATTGCTGAGCCCGGGGACCCACTCTAAAGCCAACACCCTGAGTGCTGAAAATGCCTAGAAATGTTCCACTCTTTGTGTCAGGGAAAAATACATTACATGGGACATTTGTAGGCGCTTTATATTATAGCAAAAATGCCTAGAAATGTCCCAACCAATCAGAATGAGCCGGACGCTTCTAGGCACTTATCATTGAGGCAAAATGCCTGGAAATGTCCCACACCTTTGGTGTTAGGGTAATACAATACATGGGACACTTGTAGGCACTTTACATTACAGCAAAATGCCTAGAAATGTCCCACACTAGGGGTTACGGAAGTGCAATATTTGGGTCTCTCTCTGAGTAATTCAAAAGGAAACATTCCTATGATCCTCTTTAAAGGAAACACTCCTATGCTTATCTCCAAAGGATCCTTGTTTCCTGTTCTTACCCATGTTGCCTATGGTTATCTCCAAGGGAATCAAAGGAAACATATGTATATCAGTTTCCTGTGTTTAGATCTCTTTCTTAGTCACATTTCACTGACCCTGGCCACCAAGGAGTGACCAAGCACCAGCACCGGCCATGCCCGGGGACCCACACTTAAGCCCCCGTCCTGAGTGTTATCACCCATGGGCCTGGGTTAAAGAGCCTCGTTCTCTTGGTTCTCCATTCCACACTTAGTCAGATTTCGCTGACCCGGGCCTCCAAGGAGAGACCAAGCACCAGCACCGGCCATGCCCGGAGACCCACACTTAAGCCCCCGTCCTGAGTGTTATCACCCATGGGCCTTGGTTAAAGAGCCTCGCGCCCTTGGTTCTCCATTCCACACTTAGACCGATTTCGCTGACCCAGGCCTCCATGGAGAGACCCAGCACCAGCACCGGCTGTGCCCAGAGACCCACACTTAAGCCCCCGTCCTGAATGTTATCACCCATGGGCCTTGGTTAAAGAGCCTCGCGCCTTTGGTTCTCGATTCCACACTTAGTCCGATTTCGCATACCCAGGCCTCCATGGAGAGACCCAGCACCAGCACCGGCCGTTCCCGGGGACCCACACTTAGGCCCCCGTCCTGAGTGCTGAAAATGCCTAGAAATGTCTCACTCTTTGTGTTAGGGAAAGATACAATACTTGGGACACTTCTAGGCGCTTTACATTATAGCAAAAATGCCTAGAAATGTCCCACACTTTTTCATGGGGAAAAATACAAAACATGGGAGAAAAAACCTCCAAATATTGCTGAGCCCGGGGACCCACTCTAAAGCCAACACCCTTAGTGCTGAAAATGCCTAGAAATGTTCCACTCTTTGTGTCAGGGAAAAATACAATACATGGGACATTTGTAGGCGCTTTATATTACAGCAAAATGCCTAGAAATGTCCCACACTAGGGGTTACGGAAGTGCAATATTTGGGTCTCTCTCTGAGTAATTCAAAAGGAAACATTCCTATGATCCTCTTTAAAGGAAACACTCCTATGCTTATCTCCAAAGGATCCTTGTTTCCTGTTCTTACCCATGTTGCCTATGGTTATCTCCAAGGGAATCAAAGGAAACATATGTATATCAGTTTCCTGTGTTTAGATCTCTTTCTTAGTCACATTTCACTGACCCTGGCCACCAAGGAGTGACCAAGCACCAGCACCGGCCATGCCCGGGGACCCACACTTAAGCCCCCGTCCTGAGTGTTATCACCCATGGGCCTGGGTTAAAGAGCCTCGTTCTCTTGGTTCTCCATTCCACACTTAGTCAGATTTCGCTGACCCGGGCCTCCAAGGAGAGACCAAGCACCAGCACCGGCCATGCCCGGAGACCCACACTTAAGCCCCCGTCCTGAGTGTTATCACCCATGGGCCTTGGTTAAAGAGCCTCGCGCCCTTGGTTCTCCATTCCACACTTAGTCCGATTTCGCTGACCCAGGCCTCCATGGAGAGACCCAGCACCAGCACTGGCTGTGCCCGGAGACCCACACTTAAGCCCCCGTCCTGAATGTTATCACCCATGGGCCTGGGTTAAAGAGCCTCGCGCCCTTGGTCTTCCATTCCACACTTAGTCACTTTTCGCTGACCCGGGCATACATTAAGAGACCCAGTACCAGCACCGGCCGTGCCCTGAGACCCACACTTAAGCCCCCGTCCTGAGTGTTATCACCCATGGGCCTTGGTTAAAGAGCCTCGCGCCCTTTGTTCTCCATTCCACACTTAGTCCGAATTCGCTGACCCAGGCCTCCATGGAGAGACCCAGCACCAGCACCGGCTGTGCCCAGAGACCCACACTTAAGCCCCCGTCCTGAATGTTATCACCCATGGGCCTTGGTTAAAGAGCCTCGCGCCTTTGGTTCTCCATTCCACACTTAGTCCGATTTCGCTGACCCAGGCCTCCATGGAGAGACCCAGCACCAGCACCGGCTGTGCCCGGGGACCCACACTTAGGCCCCCGTCCTGAGTGCTGAAAATGCCTAAAAATGTCTCACTCTTTGTGTTAGGGAAAGATACAATACTTGGGACACTTCTAGGCACTTTACATTACAACAAAAATGCCTGGAAATGTCCGACACCTTTGGTGTTAGGGTAATACAATACATGGGACACTTGTAGGCACTTTACATTACAGCAAAATGCCTAGAAATGTCCCACACTAGGGGTTACGGAAGTGCAATATTTGGGTCTCTCTCTGAGTAATTCAAAAGGAAACATTCCTATGATCCTCTTTAAAGGAAACACTCCTATGCTTATCTCCAAAGGATCCTTGGTTCCTGTTCTTACCCATATTGCCTATGGTTATCTCCAAAGGAATCAAAGGAAACATATGTATATCAGTTTCCTGTGTTTAGATCTCTTTCTTAGTCACATTTCACTGACCCTGGCCACCAAGGAGTGACCAAGCACCAGCACCGGCCGTGCCCGGGGACCCACACTTAAGCCCCCGTCCTGAGTGTTATCACCCATGGGCCTGGGTTAAAGAGCCTCGCGCTCTTGTTTCTCCATTCCACACTTTGTCAGATTTCGCTGACCCGGGCCTCCAAGGAGAGACCAAGCACCAGCACCGGCCATGCCCGGAGACCCACACTTAAGTCCCCGTCCTGAGTGTTATCAACCATGGGCCTGGTTTAAGAGCCTCGTGCTCTTGGTTCTCCATTCCACACTTATTCAGATTTCCCTGACCCGGGCCTCCAAGGAGAGACCAAGCACCAGCACCGGCAGTGCCCTGAGACCCACACTTAAGCCCCCGTCCTGAGTGTTATCACCCATGGGCCTTGGTTAAAGAGCCTCGCGCCCTTGGTTCTCCATTCCACACTTAGTCCGATTTCGCTGACCCGGGCCTCCAAGGAGAGACCAAGCACCAGCACCGGCCGTGCCCTGAGACCCACACTTAAGACCCCGTCCTGAGTGTTATCACCCAAGGGCCTTGGTTAAAGAGCCTCGCGCCCTTGGTTCTCCATTCCACACTTAGTCCGATTTCGCTGACCCAGGCCTCCATGGAGAGACCCAGCACCAGCACCGGCTGTGCCCGGGGACCCACACTTAGGCCCCCGTCCTGAGTGCTGAAAATGCCTAGAAATGTCTCACTCTTTGTGTTAGGGAAAGATACAATACTTGGGACACTTCTAGGCACTTTACATTACAGCAAAAATGCCTGGAAATGTCCGACACCTTTGGTGTTAGGGTAATACAATACATTGGACACTTGTAGGCACTTTACATTACAGCAAAATGCCTAGAAATGTCCCACACTAGGGGTTACGGAAGTGCAATATTTGGGTCTCTCTCTGAGTAATTCAAAAGGAAACATTCCTATGATCCTCTTTAAAGGAAACACTCCTATGCTTATCTCCAAAGGATCCTTGGTTCCCGTTCTTACCCATATGTCCTATGGTTATCTCCAAAGGAATCAAAGGAAACACATGTGTATCAGTTTCCTGTGTTTAGATCTCTTTCTTAGTCACATTTCACTGAACCGGGCCTCCACAGAGAGACCAAGCACCAGCACCGGCCGTGCCCGGGGACCCACACTTAAGTCCCTCTCCTGAGTTTTATCACCCATGGGCCTGGGTTAAAGAGCCTCGCGCTCTTGGTTCTCCATTCCACACTTAGTTAGATTTCGCTGACCCGGGCCTCCAAGGAGAGACCAAGCACCAGCACCGGCCATGCCCGGAGACCCACACTTAAGCCCCCGTCCTGAGTGTTATCAACCATGGGCCTGGTTTAAGAGCCTCGTGCTCTTGGTTCTCCATTCCACACTTATTCAGATTTCGCTGACCCGGGCCTCCAAGGAGAGACCAAGCACCAGCACCGGCCGTGCCCTGAGACCCACACTTAAGCCCCCGTCCTGAGTGTTATCACCCATGGGCCTTGGTTAAAGAGCCTCGCGCCCTTGGTTCTCCATTCCACACTTAGTCCGATTTCGCTGACCCGGGCCTCCAAGGAGAGACCAGGCACCAGCACCGGCCGTGCCCTGAGACCCACACTTAAGCCCCCGTCCTGAGTGTTATCACCCATGGGCCTGGGTTAAAGAGCCTCGCTCCCTTGGTTCTCCATTCCACACTTAGTCAGATTTCGCTGACCCAGATCTCCAAGGAGAGACCAAGCACCAGCACCGGCCATGCCCGGAGACCCACACGTAAGTCCCCGTCCTAAGTGTTATCACCCATGGGCCTCGGTTAAAGAGCCTCGTGCTCTAGGTTCTCCATTCCACACTTAATCAGATTTCGCTGACCCGGTTCTCCAAGGAGAGACCAAGCACCAGCACCGGCCGTTCCCGGGGACCCACACTTAGGCCCCCGTCCTGAGTGCTGAAAATGCCTAGAAATGTCTCACTCTTTGTGTTAGGGAAAGATACAATACTTGGGACACTTCTAGGCGCTTTACATTATAGCAAAAATGCCTAGAAATGTCCCACACTTTTTCATGGGGAAAAATACAAAACATGGGAGAAAAAACCTCCAAATATTGCTGAGCCCGGGGACCCACTCTAAAGCCAACACCCTGAGTGCTGAAAATGCCTAGAAATGTTCCACTCTTTGTGTCAGGGAAAAATACATTACATGGGACATTTGTAGGCGCTTTATATTATAGCAAAAATGTCTAGAAATGTCCCAACCAATCAGAATGAGCCGGACGCTTCTAGGCACTTATCATTGAGGCAAAATGCCTGGAAATGTCCCACACCTTTGGTGTTAGGGTAATACAATACATGGGACACTTGTAGGCACTTTACATTACAGCAAAATGCCTAGAAATGTCCCACACTAGGGGTTACGGAAGTGCAATATTTGGGTCTCTCTCTGAGTAATTCAAAAGGAAACATTCCTATGATCCTCTTTAAAGGAAACACTCCTATGCTTATCTCCAAAGGATCCTTGTTTCCTGTTCTTACCCATGTTGCCTATGGTTATCTCCAAGGGAATCAAAGGAAACATATGTATATCAGTTTCCTGTGTTTAGATCTCTTTCTTAGTCACATTTCACTGACCCTGGCCACCAAGGAGTGACCAAGCACCAGCACCGGCCATGCCCGGGGACCCACACTTAAGCCCCCGTCCTGAGTGTTATCACCCATGGGCCTGGGTTAAAGAGCCTCGTTCTCTTGGTTCTCCATTCCACACTTAGTCAGATTTCGCTGACCCGGGCCTCCAAGGAGAGACCAAGCACCAGCACCGGCCATGCCCGGAGACCCACACTTAAGCCCCCGTCCTGAGTGTTATCACCCATGGGCCTTGGTTAAAGAGCCTCGCGCCCTTGGTTCTCCATTCCACACTTAGTCCGATTTCGCTGACCCAGGCCTCCATGGAGAGACCCAGCACCAGCACTGGCTGTGCCCGGAGACCCACACTTAAGCCCCCGTCCTGAATGTTATCACCCATGGGCCTGGGTTAAAGAGCCTCGCGCCCTTGGTCTTCCATTCCACACTTAGTCACTTTTCGCTGACCCGGGCATACATTAAGAGACCCAGTACCAGCACCGGCCGTGCCCTGAGACCCACACTTAAGCCCCCGTCCTGAGTGTTATCACCCATTGGCCTTGGTTAAAGAGCCTCGCGCCCTTGGTTCTCCATTCCACACTTAGTCCGATTTCGCTGACCCAGGCCTCCATGGAGAGACCCAGCACCAGCACCGGCTGTGCCCAGAGACCCACACTTAAGCCCCCGTCCTGAATGTTATCACCCATGGGCCTTGGTTAAAGAGCCTCGCGCCTTTGGTTCTCGATTCCACACTTAGTCCGATTTCGCTGACCCGGGCCTCCATGGAGAGACCCAGCACCAGCACCGGCCGTTCCCGGGGACCCACACTTAGGCCCCCGTCCTGAGTGCTGAAAATGCCTAGAAATGTCTCACTCTTTGTGTTAGGGAAAGATACAATACTTGGGACACTTCTAGGCGCTTTACATTATAGCAAAAATGCCTAGAAATGTCCCACACTTTTTCATGGGGAAAAATACAAAACATGGGAGAAAAAACCTCCAAATATTGCTGAGCCCGGGGACCCACTCTAAAGCCAACACCCTTAGTGCTGAAAATGCCTAGAAATGTTCCACTCTTTGTGTCAGGGAAAAATACAATACATGGGACATTTGTAGGCGCTTTATATTACAGCAAAATGCCTAGAAATGTCCCACACTAGGGGTTACGGAAGTGCAATATTTGGGTCTCTCTCTGAGTAATTCAAAAGGAAACATTCCTATGATCCTCTTTAAAGGAAACACTCCTATGCTTATCTCCAAAGGATCCTTGTTTCCTGTTCTTACCCATGTTGCCTATGGTTATCTCCAAGGGAATCAAAGGAAACATATGTATATCAGTTTCCTGTGTTTAGATCTCTTTCTTAGTCACATTTCACTGACCCTGGCCACCAAGGAGTGACCAAGCACCAGCACCGGCCATGCCCGGGGACCCACACTTAAGCCCCCGTCCTGAGTGTTATCACCCATGGGCCTGGGTTAAAGAGCCTTGTTCTCTTGGTTCTCCATTCCACACTTAGTCAGATTTCGCTGACCCGGGCCTCCAAGGAGAGACCAAGCACCAGCACCGGCCATGCCCGGAGACCCACACTTAAGCCCCCGTCCTGAGTGTTATCACCCATGGGCCTTGGTTAAAGAGCCTCGCGCCCTTGGTTCTCCATTCCACACTTAGTCCGATTTCGCTGACCCAGGCCTCCATGGAGAGACCCAGCACCAGCACTGGCTGTGCCCGGAGACCCACACTTAAGCCCCCGTCCTGAATGTTATCACCCATGGGCCTGGGTTAAAGAGCCTCGCGCCCTTGGTCTTCCATTCCACACTTAGTCACTTTTCGCTGACCCGGGCATACATTAAGAGACCCAGTACCAGCACCGGCCGTGCCCTGAGACCCACACTTAAGCCCCCGTCCTGAGTGTTATCACCCATGGGCCTTGGTTAAAGAGCCTCGCGCCCTTGGTTCTCCATTCCACACTTAGTCCGATTTCGCTGACCCAGGCCTCCATGGAGAGACCCAGCACCAGCACCGGCTGTGCCCAGAGACCCACACTTAAGCCCCCGTCCTGAATGTTATCACCCATGGGCCTTGGTTAAAGAGCCTCGCGCCTTTGGTTCTCGATTCCACACTTAGTCCGATTTCGCTGACCCGGGCCTCCATGGAGAGACCCAGCACCAGCACCGGCCGTGCCCTGAGACCCACACTTAAGACCCCGTCCTGAGTGTTATCACCCAAGGGCCTTGGTTAAAGAGCCTCGCGCCCTTGGTTCTCCATTCCACACTTAGTCCGATTTCGCTGACCCAGGCCTCCATGGAGAGACCCAGCACCAGCACCGGCTGTGCCCGGGGACCCACACTTAGGCCCCCGTCCTGAGTGCTGAAAATGCCTAGAAATGTCTCACTCTTTGTGTTAGGGAAAGATACAATACTTGGGACACTTCTAGGCACTTTACATTACAGCAAAAATGCCTGGAAATGTCCGACACCTTTGGTGTTAGGGTAATACAATACATTGGACACTTGTAGGCACTTTACATTACAGCAAAATGCCTAGAAATGTCCCACACTAGGGGTTACGGAAGTGCAATATTTGGGTCTCTCTCTGAGTAATTCAAAAGGAAACATTCCTATGATCCTCTTTAAAGGAAACACTCCTATGCTTATCTCCAAAGGATCCTTGGTTCCCGTTCTTACCCATATGTCCTATGGTTATCTCCAAAGGAATCAAAGGAAACACATGTGTATCAGTTTCCTGTGTTTAGATCTCTTTCTTAGTCACATTTCACTGAACCGGGCCTCCACAGAGAGACCAAGCACCAGCACCGGCCGTGCCCGGGGACCCACACTTAAGTCCCTCTCCTGAGTTTTATCACCCATGGGCCTGGGTTAAAGAGCCTCGCGCTCTTGGTTCTCCATTCCACACTTAGTTAGATTTCGCTGACCCGGGCCTCCAAGGAGAGACCAAGCACCAGCACCGGCCATGCCCGGAGACCCACACTTAAGCCCCCGTCCTGAGTGTTATCAACCATGGGCCTGGTTTAAGAGCCTCGTGCTCTTGGTTCTCCATTCCTCACTTATTCAGATTTCGCTGACCCGGGCCTCCAAGGAGAGACCAAGCACCAGCACCGGCCGTGCCCTGAGACCCACACTTAAGCCCCCGTCCTGAGTGTTATCACCCATGGGCCTTGGTTAAAGAGCCTCGCGCCCTTGGTTCTCCATTCCACACTTAGTCCGATTTCGCTGACCCGGGCCTCCAAGGAGAGACCAGGCACCAGCACCGGCCGTGCCCTGAGACCCACACTTAAGCCCCCGTCCTGAGTGTTATCACCCATGGGCCTGGGTTAAAGAGCCTCGCTCCCTTGGTTCTCCATTCCACACTTAGTCAGATTTCGCTGACCCAGATCTCCAAGGAGAGACCAAGCACCAGCACCGGCCATGCCCGGAGACCCACACGTAAGTCCCCGTCCTAAGTGTTATCACCCATGGGCCTCGGTTAAAGAGCCTCGTGCTCTAGGTTCTCCATTCCACACTTAATCAGATTTCGCTGACCCGGTTCTCCAAGGAGAGACCAAGCACCAGCACCGGCCGTTCCCGGGGACCCACACTTAGGCCCCCGTCCTGAGTGCTGAAAATGCCTAGAAATGTCTCACTCTTTGTGTTAGGGAAAGATACAATACTTGGGACACTTCTAGGCGCTTTACATTATAGCAAAAATGCCTAGAAATGTCCCACACTTTTTCATGGGGAAAAATACAAAACATGGGAGAAAAAACCTCCAAATATTGCTGAGCCCGGGGACCCACTCTAAAGCCAACACCCTGAGTGCTGAAAATGCCTAGAAATGTTCCACTCTTTGTGTCAGGGAAAAATACATTACATGGGACATTTGTAGGCGCTTTATATTATAGCAAAAATGTCTAGAAATTTCCCAACCAATCAGAATGAGCCGGACGCTTCTAGGCACTTATCATTGAGGCAAAATGCCTGGAAATGTCCCACACCTTTGGTGTTAGGGTAATACAATACATGGGACACTTGTAGGCACTTTACATTACAGCAAAATGCCTAGAAATGTCCCACACTAGGGGTTACGGAAGTGCAATATTTGGGTCTCTCTCTGAGTAATTCAAAAGGAAACATTCCTATGATCCTCTTTAAAGGAAACACTCCTATGCTTATCTCCAAAGGATCCTTGTTTCCTGTTCTTACCCATGTTGCCTATGGTTATCTCCAAGGGAATCAAAGGAAACATATGTATATCAGTTTCCTGTGTTTAGATCTCTTTCTTAGTCACATTTCACTGACCCTGGCCACCAAGGAGTGACCAAGCACCAGCACCGGCCATGCCCGGGGACCCACACTTAAGCCCCCGTCCTGAGTGTTATCACCCATGGGCCTGGGTTAAAGAGCCTCGTTCTCTTGGTTCTCCATTCCACACTTAGTCAGATTTCGCTGACCCGGGCCTCCAAGGAGAGACCAAGCACCAGCACCGGCCATGCCCGGAGACCCACACTTAAGCCCCCGTCCTGAGTGTTATCACCCATGGGCCTTGGTTAAAGAGCCTCGCGCCCTTGGTTCTCCATTCCACACTTAGTCCGATTTCGCTGACCCAGGCCTCCATGGAGAGACCCAGCACCAGCACTGGCTGTGCCCGGAGACCCACACTTAAGCCCCCGTCCTGAATGTTATCACCCATGGGCCTGGGTTAAAGAGCCTCGCGCCCTTGGTCTTCCATTCCACACTTAGTCACTTTTCGCTGACCCGGGCATACATTAAGAGACCCAGTACCAGCACCGGCCGTGCCCTGAGACCCACACTTAAGCCCCCGTCCTGAGTGTTATCACCCATTGGCCTTGGTTAAAGAGCCTCGCGCCCTTGGTTCTCCATTCCACACTTAGTCCGATTTCGCTGACCCAGGCCTCCATGGAGAGACCCAGCACCAGCACCGGCTGTGCCCAGAGACCCACACTTAAGCCCCCGTCCTGAATGTTATCACCCATGGGCCTTGGTTAAAGAGCCTCGCGCCTTTGGTTCTCGATTCCACACTTAGTCCGATTTCGCTGACCCGGGCCTCCATGGAGAGACCCAGCACCAGCACCGGCCGTTCCCGGGGACCCACACTTAGGCCCCCGTCCTGAGTGCTGAAAATGCCTAGAAATGTCTCACTCTTTGTGTTAGGGAAAGATACAATACTTGGGACACTTCTAGGCGCTTTACATTATAGCAAAAATGCCTAGAAATGTCCCACACTTTTTCATGGGGAAAAATACAAAACATGGGAGAAAAAACCTCCAAATATTGCTGAGCCCGGGGACCCACTCTAAAGCCAACACCCTTAGTGCTGAAAATGCCTAGAAATGTTCCACTCTTTGTGTCAGGGATAAATACAATACATGGGACATTTGTAGGCGCTTTATATTACAGCAAAATGCCTAGAAATGTCCCACACTAGGGGTTACGGAAGTGCAATATTTGGGTCTCTCTCTGAGTAATTCAAAAGGAAACATTCCTATGATCCTCTTTAAAGGAAACACTCCTATGCTTATCTCCAAAGGATCCTTGTTTCCTGTTCTTACCCATGTTGCCTATGGTTATCTCCAAGGGAATCAAAGGAAACATATGTATATCAGTTTCCTGTGTTTAGATCTCTTTCTTAGTCACATTTCACTGACCCTGGCCACCAAGGAGTGACCAAGCACCAGCACCGGCCATGCCCGGGGACCCACACTTAAGCCCCCGTCCTGAGTGTTATCACCCATGGGCCTGGGTTAAAGAGCCTCGTTCTCTTGGTTCTCCATTCCACACTTAGTCGGATTTCGCTGACCCGGGCCTCCAAGGAGAGACCAAGCACCAGCACCGGCCATGCCCGGAGACCCACACTTAAGCCCCCGTCCTGAGTGTTATCACCCATGGGCCTTGGTTAAAGAGCCTCGCGCCCTTGGTTCTCCATTCCACACTTAGTCCGATTTCGCTGACCCAGGCCTCCATGGAGAGACCCAGCACCAGCACTGGCTGTGCCCGGAGACCCACACTTAAGCCCCCGTCCTGAATGTTATCACCCATGGGCCTGGGTTAAAGAGCCTCGCGCCCTTGGTCTTCCATTCCACACTTAGTCACTTTTCGCTGACCCGGGCATACATTAAGAGACCCAGTACCAGCACCGGCCGTGCCCTGAGACCCACACTTAAGCCCCCGTCCTGAGTGTTATCACCCATGGGCCTTGGTTAAAGAGCCTCGCGCCCTTTGTTCTCCATTCCACACTTAGTCCGATTTCGCTGACCCAGGCCTCCATGGAGAGACCCAGCACCAGCACCGGCTGTGCCCAGAGACCCACACTTAAGCCCCCGTCCTGAATGTTATCACCCATGGGCCTTGGTTAAAGAGCCTCGCGCCTTTGGTTCTCCATTCCACACTTAGTCCGATTTCGCTGACCCAGGCCTCCATGGAGAGACCCAGCACCAGCACCGGCTGTGCCCGGGGACCCACACTTAGGCCCCCGTCCTGAGTGCTGAAAATGCCTAAAAATGTCTCACTCTTTGTGTTAGGGAAAGATACAATACTTGGGACACTTCTAGGCACTTTACATTACAACAAAAATGCCTGGAAATGTCCGACACCTTTGGTGTTAGGGTAATACAATACATGGGACACTTGTAGGCACTTTACATTACAGCAAAATGCCTAGAAATGTCCCACACTAGGGGTTACGGAAGTGCAATATTTGGGTCTCTCTCTGAGTAATTCAAAAGGAAACATTCCTATGATCCTCTTTAAAGGAAACACTCCTATGCTTATCTCCAAAGGATCCTTGGTTCCTGTTCTTACCCATATTGCCTATGGTTATCTCCAAAGGAATCAAAGGAAACATATGTATATCAGTTTCCTGTGTTTAGATCTCTTTCTTAGTCACATTTCACTGACCCTGGCCACCAAGGAGTGACCAAGCACCAGCACCGGCCGTGCCCGGGGACCCACACTTAAGCCCCCGTCCTGAGTGTTATCACCCATGGGCCTGGGTTAAAGAGCCTCGCGCTCTTGTTTCTCCATTCCACACTTTGTCAGATTTCGCTGACCCGGGCCTCCAAGGAGAGACCAAGCACCAGCACCGGCCATGCCCGGAGACCCACACTTAAGTCCCCGTCCTGAGTGTTATCAACCATGGGCCTGGTTTAAGAGCCTCGTGCTCTTGGTTCTCCATTCCACACTTATTCAGATTTCCCTGACCCGGGCCTCCAAGGAGAGACCAAGCACCAGCACCGGCAGTGCCCTGAGACCCACACTTAAGCCCCCGTCCTGAGTGTTATCACCCATGGGCCTTGGTTAAAGAGCCTCGCGCCCTTGGTTCTCCATTCCACACTTAGTCCGATTTCGCTGACCCGGGCCTCCAAGGAGAGACCAAGCACCAGCACCGGCCGTGCCCTGAGACCCACACTTAAGACCCCGTCCTGAGTGTTATCACCCAAGGGCCTTGGTTAAAGAGCCTCGCGCCCTTGGTTCTCCATTCCACACTTAGTCCGATTTCGCTGACCCAGGCCTCCATGGAGAGACCCAGCACCAGCACCGGCTGTGCCCGGGGACCCACACTTAGGCCCCCGTCCTGAGTGCTGAAAATGCCTAGAAATGTCTCACTCTTTGTGTTAGGGAAAGATACAATACTTGGGACACTTCTAGGCACTTTACATTACAGCAAAAATGCCTGGAAATGTCCGACACCTTTGGTGTTAGGGTAATACAATACATTGGACACTTGTAGACACTTTACATTACAGCAAAATGCCTAGAAATGTCCCACACTAGGGGTTACGGAAGTGCAATATTTGGGTCTCTCTCTGAGTAATTCAAAAGGAAACATTCCTATGATCCTCTTTAAAGGAAACACTCCTATGCTTATCTCCAAAGGATCCTTGGTTCCCGTTCTTACCCATATGTCCTATGGTTATCTCCAAAGGAATCAAAGGAAACACATGTGTATCAGTTTCCTGTGTTTAGATCTCTTTCTTAGTCACATTTCACTGAACCGGGCCTCCACAGAGAGACCAAGCACCAGCACCGGCCGTGCCCGGGGACCCACACTTAAGTCCCTCTCCTGAGTTTTATCACCCATGGGCCTGGGTTAAAGAGCCTCGCGCTCTTGGTTCTCCATTCCACACTTAGTTAGATTTCGCTGACCCGGGCCTCCAAGGAGAGACCAAGCACCAGCACCGGCCATGCCCGGAGACCCACACTTAAGCCCCCGTCCTGAGTGTTATCAACCATGGGCCTGGTTTAAGAGCCTCGTGCTCTTGGTTCTCCATTCCACACTTATTCAGATTTCGCTGACCCGGGCCTCCAAGGAGAGACCAAGCACCAGCACCGGCCGTGCCCTGAGACCCACACTTAAGCCCCCGTCCTGAGTGTTATCACCCATGGGCCTTGGTTAAAGAGCCTCGCGCCCTTGGTTCTCCATTCCACACTTAGTCCGATTTCGCTGACCCGGGACTCCAAGGAGAGACCAGGCACCAGCACCGGCCGTGCCCTGAGACCCACACTTAAGCCCCCGTCCTGAGTGTTATCACCCATGGGCCTGGGTTAAAGAGCCTCGCTCCCTTGGTTCTCCATTCCACACTTAGTCAGATTTCGCTGACCCAGATCTCCAAGGAGAGACCAAGCACCAGCACCGGCCATGCCCGGAGACCCACACGTAAGTCCCCGTCCTAAGTGTTATCACCCATGGGCCTCGGTTAAAGAGCCTCGTGCTCTAGGTTCTCCATTCCACACTTAATCAGATTTCGCTGACCCGGTTCTCCAAGGAGAGACCAAGCACCAGCACCGGCCGTTCCCGGGGACCCACACTTAGGCCCCCGTCCTGAGTGCTGAAAATGCCTAGAAATGTCTCACTCTTTGTGTTAGGGAAAGATACAATACTTGGGACACTTCTAGGCGCTTTACATTATAGCAAAAATGCCTAGAAATGTCCCACACTTTTTCATGGGGAAAAATACAAAACATGGGAGAAAAAACCTCCAAATATTGCTGAGCCCGGGGACCCACTCTAAAGCCAACACCCTGAGTGCTGAAAATGCCTAGAAATGTTCCACTCTTTGTGTCAGGGAAAAATACATTACATGGGACATTTGTAGGCGCTTTATATTATAGCAAAAATGTCTAGAAATGTCCCAACTAATCAGAATGAGCCGGACGCTTCTAGGCACTTATCATTGAGGCAAAATGCCTGGAAATGTCCCACACCTTTGGTGTTAGGGTAATACAATACATGGGACACTTGTAGGCACTTTACATTACAGCAAAATGCCTAGAAATGTCCCACACTAGGGGTTACGGAAGTGCAATATTTGGGTCTCTCTCTGAGTAATTCAAAAGGAAACATTCCTATGATCCTCTTTAAAGGAAACACTCCTATGCTTATCTCCAAAGGATCCTTGTTTCCTGTTCTTACCCATGTTGCCTATGGTTATCTCCAAGGGAATCAAAGGAAACATATGTATATCAGTTTCCTGTGTTTAGATCTCTTTCTTAGTCACATTTCACTGACCCTGGCCACCAAGGAGTGACCAAGCACCAGCACCGGCCATGCCCGGGGACCCACACTTAAGCCCCCGTCCTGAGTGTTATCACCCATGGGCCTGGGTTAAAGAGCCTCGTTCTCTTGGTTCTCCATTCCACACTTAGTCAGATTTCGCTGACCCGGGCCTCCAAGGAGAGACCAAGCACCAGCACCGGCCATGCCCGGAGACCCACACTTAAGCCCCCGTCCTGAGTGTTATCACCCATGGGCCTTGGTTAAAGAGCCTCGCGCCCTTGGTTCTCCATTCCACACTTAGTCCGATTTCGCTGACCCAGGCCTCCATGGAGAGACCCAGCACCAGCACTGGCTGTGCCCGGAGACCCACACTTAAGCCCCCGTCCTGAATGTTATCACCCATGGGCCTGGGTTAAAGAGCCTCGCGCCCTTGGTCTTCCATTCCACACTTAGTCACTTTTCGCTGACCCGGGCATACATTAAGAGACCCAGTACCAGCACCGGCCGTGCCCTGAGACCCACACTTAAGCCCCCGTCCTGAGTGTTATCACCCATTGGCCTTGGTTAAAGAGCCTCGCGCCCTTGGTTCTCCATTCCACACTTAGTCCGATTTCGCTGACCCAGGCCTCCATGGAGAGACCCAGCACCAGCACCGGCTGTGCCCAGAGACCCACACTTAAGCCCCCGTCCTGAATGTTATCACCCATGGGCCTTGGTTAAAGAGCCTCGCGCCTTTGGTTCTCGATTCCACACTTAGTCCGATTTCGCTGACCCGGGCCTCCATGGAGAGACCCAGCACCAGCACCGGCCGTTCCCGGGGACCCACACTTAGGCCCCCGTCCTGAGTGCTGAAAATGCCTAGAAATGTCTCACTCTTTGTGTTAGGGAAAGATACAATACTTGGGACACTTCTAGGCGCTTTACATTATAGCAAAAATGCCTAGAAATGTCCCACACTTTTTCATGGGGAAAAATACAAAACATGGGAGAAAAAACCTCCAAATATTGCTGAGCCCGGGGACCCACTCTAAAGCCAACACCCTTAGTGCTGAAAATGCCTAGAAATGTTCCACTCTTTGTGTCAGGGAAAAATACAATACATGGGACATTTGTAGGCGCTTTATATTACAGCAAAATGCCTAGAAATGTCCCACACTAGGGGTTACGGAAGTGCAATATTTGGGTCTCTCTCTGAGTAATTCAAAAGGAAACATTCCTATGATCCTCTTTAAAGGAAACACTCCTATGCTTATCTCCAAAGGATCCTTGTTTCCTGTTCTTACCCATGTTGCCTATGGTTATCTCCAAGGGAATCAAAGGAAACATATGTATATCAGTTTCCTGTGTTTAGATCTCTTTCTTAGTCACATTTCACTGACCCTGGCCACCAAGGAGTGACCAAGCACCAGCACCGGCCATGCCCGGGGACCCACACTTAAGCCCCCGTCCTGAGTGTTATCACCCATGGGCCTTGGTTAAAGAGCCTCGCGCCCTTGGTTCTCCATTCCACACTTAGTCCGATTTCGCTGACCCAGGCCTCCATGGAGAGACCCAGCACCAGCACTGGCTGTGCCCGGAGACCCACACTTAAGCCCCCGTCCTGAATGTTATCACCCATGGGCCTGGGTTAAAGAGCCTCGCGCCCTTGGTTCTCCATTCCACACTTAGTCCGATTTCGCTGACCCAGGCCTCCATGGAGAGACCCAGCACCAGCACTGGCTGTGCCCGGAGACCCACACTTAAGCCCCCGTCCTGAATGTTATCACCCATGGGCCTGGGTTAAAGAGCCTCGCGCCCTTGGTCTTCCATTCCACACTTAGTCACTTTTCGCTGACCCGGGCATACATTAAGAGACCCAGTACCAGCACCGGCCGTGCCCTGAGACCCACACTTAAGCCCCCGTCCTGAGTGTTATCACCCATGGGCCTTGGTTAAAGAGCCTCGCGCCCTTGGTTCTCCATTCCACACTTAGTCCGATTTCGCTGACCCAGGCCTCCATGGAGAGACCCAGCACCAGCACCGGCTGTGCCCAGAGACCCACACTTAAGCCCCCGTCCTGAATGTTATCACCCATGGGCCTTGGTTAAAGAGCCTCGCGCCTTTGGTTCTCGATTCCACACTTAGTCCGATTTCGCTGACCCGGGCCTCCATGGAGAGACCCAGCACCAGCACCGGCCGTTCCCGGGGACCCACACTTAGGCCCCCGTCCTGAGTGCTGAAAATGCCTAGAAATGTCTCACTCTTTGTGTTAGGGAAAGATACAATACTTGGGACACTTCTAGGCGCTTTACATTATAGCAAAAATGCCTAGAAATGTCCCACACTTTTTCATGGGGAAAAATACAAAACATGGGAGAAAAAACCTCCAAATATTGCTGAGCCCGGGGACCCACTCTAAAGCCAACACCCTTAGTGCTGAAAATGCCTAGAAATGTTCCACTCTTTGTGTCAGGGAAAAATACAATACATGGGACATTTGTAGGCGCTTTATATTACAGCAAAATGCCTAGAAATGTCCCACACTAGGGGTTACGGAAGTGCAATATTTGGGTCTCTCTCTGAGTAATTCAAAAGGAAACATTCCTATGATCCTCTTTAAAGGAAACACTCCTATGCTTATCTCCAAAGGATCCTTGTTTCCTGTTCTTACCCATGTTGCCTATGGTTATCTCCAAGGGAATCAAAGGAAACATATGTATATCAGTTTCCTGTGTTTAGATCTCTTTCTTAGTCACATTTCACTGACCCTGGCCACCAAGGAGTGACCAAGCACCAGCACCGGCCATGCCCGGGGACCCACACTTAAGCCCCCGTCCTGAGTGTTATCACCCATGGGCCTGGGTTAAAGAGCCTCGTTCTCTTGGTTCTCCATTCCACACTTAGTCAGATTTCGCTGACCCGGGCCTCCAAGGAGAGACCAAGCACCAGCACCGGCCATGCCCGGAGACCCACACTTAAGCCCCCGTCCTGAGTGTTATCACCCATGGGCCTTGGTTAAAGAGCCTCGCGCCCTTGGTTCTCCATTCCACACTTAGTCCGATTTCGCTGACCCAGGCCTCCATGGAGAGACCCAGCACCAGCACTGGCTGTGCCCGGAGACCCACACTTAAGCCCCCGTCCTGAATGTTATCACCCATGGGCCTGGGTTAAAGAGCCTCGCGCCCTTGGTCTTCCATTCCACACTTAGTCACTTTTCGCTGACCCGGGCATACATTAAGAGACCCAGTACCAGCACCGGCCGTGCCCTGAGACCCACACTTAAGCCCCCGTCCTGAGTGTTATCACCCATGGGCCTTGGTTAAAGAGCCTCGCGCCCTTGGTTCTCCATTCCACACTTAGTCCGATTTCGCTGACCCAGGCCTCCATGGAGAGACCCAGCACCAGCACCGGCTGTGCCCAGAGACCCACACTTAAGCCCCCGTCCTGAATGTTATCACCCATGGGCCTTGGTTAAAGAGCCTCGCGCCTTTGGTTCTCGATTCCACACTTAGTCCGATTTCGCTGACCCAGGCCTCCATGGAGAGACCCAGCACCAGCACCGGCCGTTCCCGGGGACCCACACTTAGGCCCCCGTCCTGAGTGCTGAAAATGCCTAGAAATGTCTCACTCTTTGTGTTAGGGAAAGATACAATACTTGGGACACTTCTAGGCGCTTTACATTATAGCAAAAATGCCTAGAAATGTCCCACACTTTTTCATGGGGAAAAATACAAAACATGGGAGAAAAAACCTCCAAATATTGCTGAGCCCGGGGACCCACTCTAAAGCCAACACCCTTAGTGCTGAAAATGCCTAGAAATGTTCCACTCTTTGTGTCAGGGAAAAATACAATACATGGGACATTTGTAGGCGCTTTATATTACAGCAAAATGCCTAGAAATGTCCCACACTAGGGGTTACGGAAGTGCAATATTTGGGTCTCTCTCTGAGTAATTCAAAAGGAAACATTCCTATGATCCTCTTTAAAGGAAACACTCCTATGCTTATCTCCAAAGGATCCTTGTTTCCTGTTCTTACCCATGTTGCCTATGGTTATCTCCAAGGGAATCAAAGGAAACATATGTATATCAGTTTCCTGTGTTTAGATCTCTTTCTTAGTCACATTTCACTGACCCTGGCCACCAAGGAGTGACCAAGCACCAGCACCGGCCATGCCCGGGGACCCACACTTAAGCCCCCGTCCTGAGTGTTATCACCCATGGGCCTGGGTTAAAGAGCCTCGTTCTCTTGGTTCTCCATTCCACACTTAGTCAGATTTCGCTGACCCGGGCCTCCAAGGAGAGACCAAGCACCAGCACCGGCCATGCCCGGAGACCCACACTTAAGCCCCCGTCCTGAGTGTTATCACCCATGGGCCTTGGTTAAAGAGCCTCGCGCCCTTGGTTCTCCATTCCACACTTAGTCCGATTTCGCTGACCCAGGCCTCCATGGAGAGACCCAGCACCAGCACTGGCTGTGCCCGGAGACCCACACTTAAGCCCCCGTCCTGAATGTTATCACCCATGGGCCTGGGTTAAAGAGCCTCGCGCCCTTGGTCTTCCATTCCACACTTAGTCACTTTTCGCTGACCCGGGCATACATTAAGAGACCCAGTACCAGCACCGGCCGTGCCCTGAGACCCACACTTAAGCCCCCGTCCTGAGTGTTATCACCCATGGGCCTTGGTTAAAGAGCCTCGCGCCCTTGGTTCTCCATTCCACACTTAGTCCGATTTCGCTGACCCAGGCCTCCATGGAGAGACCCAGCACCAGCACCGGCTGTGCCCAGAGACCCACACTTAAGCCCCCGTCCTGAATGTTATCACCCATGGGCCTTGGTTAAAGAGCCTCGCGCCTTTGGTTCTCCATTCCACACTTAGTCCGATTTCGCTGACCCAGGCCTCCATGGAGAGACCCAGCACCAGCACCGGCTGTGCCCGGGGACCCACACTTAGGCCCCCGTCCTGAGTGCTGAAAATGCCTAAAAATGTCTCACTCTTTGTGTTAGGGAAAGATACAATACTTGGGACACTTCTAGGCACTTTACATTACAACAAAAATGCCTGGAAATGTCCGACACCTTTGGTGTTAGGGTAATACAATACATGGGACACTTGTAGGCACTTTACATTACAGCAAAATGCCTAGAAATGTCCCACACTAGGGGTTACGGAAGTGCAATATTTGGGTCTCTCTCTGAGTAATTCAAAAGGAAACATTCCTATGATCCTCTTTAAAGGAAACACTCCTATGCTTATCTCCAAAGGATCCTTGGTTCCTGTTCTTACCCATATTGCCTATGGTTATCTCCAAAGGAATCAAAGGAAACATATGTATATCAGTTTCCTGTGTTTAGATCTCTTTCTTAGTCACATTTCACTGACCCTGGCCACCAAGGAGTGACCAAGCACCAGCACCGGCCGTGCCCGGGGACCCACACTTAAGCCCCCGTCCTGAGTGTTATCACCCATGGGCCTGGGTTAAAGAGCCTCGCGCTCTTGTTTCTCCATTCCACACTTAGTCAGATTTCGCTGACCCGGGCCTCCAAGGAGAGACCAAGCACCAGCACCGGCCATGCCCGGAGACCCACACTTAAGTCCCCGTCCTGAGTGTTATCAACCATGGGCCTGGTTTAAGAGCCTCGTGCTCTTGGTTCTCCATTCCACACTTATTCAGATTTCGCTGACCCGGGCCTCCAAGGAGAGACCAAGCACCAGCACCGGCAGTGCCCTGAGACCCACACTTAAGCCCCCGTCCTGAGTGTTATCACCCATGGGCCTTGGTTAAAGAGCCTCGCGCCCTTGGTTCTCCATTCCACACTTAGTCCGATTTCGCTGACCCGGGCCTCCAAGGAGAGACCAAGCACCAGCACCGGCCGTGCCCTGAGACCCACACTTAAGACCCCGTCCTGAGTGTTATCACCCAAGGGCCTTGGTTAAAGAGCCTCGCGCCCTTGGTTCTCCATTCCACACTTAGTCCGATTTCGCTGACCCAGGCCTCCATGGAGAGACCCAGCACCAGCACCGGCTGTGCCCGGGGACCCACACTTAGGCCCCCGTCCTGAGTGCTGAAAATGCCTAGAAATGTCTCACTCTTTGTGTTAGGGAAAGATACAATACTTGGGACACTTCTAGGCGCTTTACATTATAGCAAAAATGCCTAGAAATGTCCCACACTTTTTCATGGGGAAAAATACAAAACATGGGAGAAAAAACCTCCAAATATTGCTGAGCCCGGGGACCCACTCTAAAGCCAACACCCTGAGTGCTGAAAATGCCTAGAAATGTTCCACTCTTTGTGTCAGGGAAAAATACATTACATGGGACATTTGTAGGCGCTTTATATTATAGCAAAAATGCCTAGAAATGTCCCAACCAATCAGAATGAGCCGGACGCTTCTAGGCACTTATCATTGAGGCAAAATGCCTGGAAATGTCCCACACCTTTGGTGTTAGGGTAATACAATACATGGGACACTTGTAGGCACTTTACATTACAGCAAAATGCCTAGAAATGTCCCACACTAGGGGTTACGGAAGTGCAATATTTGGGTCTCTCTCTGAGTAATTCAAAAGGAAACATTCCTATGATCCTCTTTAAAGGAAACACTCCTATGCTTATCTCCAAAGGATCCTTGTTTCCTGTTCTTACCCATGTTGCCTATGGTTATCTCCAAGGGAATCAAAGGAAACATATGTATATCAGTTTCCTGTGTTTAGATCTCTTTCTTAGTCACATTTCACTGACCCTGGCCACCAAGGAGTGACCAAGCACCAGCACCGGCCATGCCCGGGGACCCACACTTAAGCCCCCGTCCTGAGTGTTATCACCCATGGGCCTGGGTTAAAGAGCCTCGTTCTCTTGGTTCTCCATTCCACACTTAGTCAGATTTCGCTGACCCGGGCCTCCAAGGAGAGACCAAGCACCAGCACCGGCCATGCCCGGAGACCCACACTTAAGCCCCCGTCCTGAGTGTTATCACCCATGGGCCTTGGTTAAAGAGCCTCGCGCCCTTGGTTCTCCATTCCACACTTAGTCCGATTTCGCTGACCCAGGCCTCCATGGAGAGACCCAGCACCAGCACCGGCTGTGCCCAGAGACCCACACTTAAGCCCCCGTCCTGAATGTTATCACCCATGGGCCTTGGTTAAAGAGCCTCGCGCCTTTGGTTCTCGATTCCACACTTAGTCCGATTTCGCAGACCCAGGCCTCCATGGAGAGACCCAGCACCAGCACCGGCCGTTCCCGGGGACCCACACTTAGGCCCCCGTCCTGAGTGCTGAAAATGCCTAGAAATGTCTCACTCTTTGTGTTAGGGAAAGATACAATACTTGGGACACTTCTAGGCGCTTTACATTATAGCAAAAATGCCTAGAAATGTCCCACACTTTTTCATGGGGAAAAATACAAAACATGGGAGAAAAAACCTCCAAATATTGCTGAGCCCGGGGACCCACTCTAAAGCCAACACCCTTAGTGCTGAAAATGCCTAGAAATGTTCCACTCTTTGTGTCAGGGAAAAATACAATACATGGGACATTTGTAGGCGCTTTATATTACAGCAAAATGCCTAGAAATGTCCCACACTAGGGGTTACGGAAGTGCAATATTTGGGTCTCTCTCTGAGTAATTCAAAAGGAAACATTCCTATGATCCTCTTTAAAGGAAACACTCCTATGCTTATCTCCAAAGGATCCTTGTTTCCTGTTCTTACCCATGTTGCCTATGGTTATCTCCAAGGGAATCAAAGGAAACATATGTATATCAGTTTCCTGTGTTTAGATCTCTTTCTTAGTCACATTTCACTGACCCTGGCCACCAAGGAGTGACCAAGCACCAGCACCGGCCATGCCCGGGGACCCACACTTAAGCCCCCGTCCTGAGTGTTATCACCCATGGGCCTGGGTTAAAGAGCCTCGTTCTCTTGGTTCTCCATTCCACACTTAGTCAGATTTCGCTGACCCGGGCCTCCAAGGAGAGACCAAGCACCAGCACCGGCCATGCCCGGAGACCCACACTTAAGCCCCCGTCCTGAGTGTTATAACCCATGGGCCTTGGTTAAAGAGCCTCGCGCCCTTGGTTCTCCATTCCACACTGAGTCCGATTTCGCTGACCCAGGCCTCCATGGAGAGACCCAGCACCAGCACTGGCTGTGCCCGGAGACCCACACTTAAGCCCCCGTCCTGAATGTTATCACCCATGGGCCTGGGTTAAAGAGCCTCGCGCCCTTGGTCTTCCATTCCACACTTAGTCACTTTTCGCTGACCCGGGCATACATTAAGAGACCCAGTACCAGCACCGGCCGTGCCCTGAGACCCACACTTAAGCCCCCGTCCTGAGTGTTATCACCCATGGGCCTTGGTTAAAGAGCCTCGCGCCCTTTGTTCTCCATTCCACACTTAGTCCGATTTCGCTGACCCAGGCCTCCATGGAGAGACCCAGCACCAGCACCGGCTGTGCCCAGAGACCCACACTTAAGCCCCCGTCCTGAATGTTATCACCCATGGGCCTTGGTTAAAGAGCCTCGCGCCTTTGGTTCTCCATTCCACACTTAGTCCGATTTCGCTGACCCAGGCCTCCATGGAGAGACCCAGCACCAGCACCGGCTGTGCCCGGGGACCCACACTTAGGCCCCCGTCCTGAGTGCTGAAAATGCCTAAAAATGTCTCACTCTTTGTGTTAGGGAAAGATACAATACTTGGGACACTTCTAGGCACTTTACATTACAACAAAAATGCCTGGAAATGTCCGACACCTTTGGTGTTAGGGTAATACAATACATGGGACACTTGTAGGCACTTTACATTACAGCAAAATGCCTAGAAATGTCCCACACTAGGGGTTACGGAAGTGCAATATTTGGGTCTCTCTCTGAGTAATTCAAAAGGAAACATTCCTATGATCCTCTTTAAAGGAAACACTCCTATGCTTATCTCCAAAGGATCCTTGGTTCCTGTTCTTACCCATATTGCCTATGGTTATCTCCAAAGGAATCAAAGGAAACATATGTATATCAGTTTCCTGTGTTTAGATCTATTTCTTAGTCACATTTCACTGACCCTGGCCACCAAGGAGTGACCAAGCACCAGCACCGGCCGTGCCCGGGGACCCACACTTAAGCCCCCGTCCTGAGTGTTATCACCCATGGGCCTGGGTTAAAGAGCCTCGCGCTCTTGTTTCTCCATTCCACACTTTGTCAGATTTCGCTGACCCGGGCCTCCAAGGAGAGACCAAGCACCAGCACCGGCCATGCCCGGAGACCCACACTTAAGTCCCCGTCCTGAGTGTTATCAACCATGGGCCTGGTTTAAGAGCCTCGTGCTCTTGGTTCTCCATTCCACACTTATTCAGATTTCCCTGACCCGGGCCTCCAAGGAGAGACCAAGCACCAGCACCGGCAGTGCCCTGAGACCCACACTTAAGCCCCCGTCCTGAGTGTTATCACCCATGGGCCTTGGTTAAAGAGCCTCGCGCCCTTGGTTCTCCATTCCACACTTAGTCCGATTTCGCTGACCCGGGCCTCCAAGGAGAGACCAAGCACCAGCACCGGCCGTGCCCTGAGACCCACACTTAAGACCCCGTCCTGAGTGTTATCACCCAAGGGCCTTGGTTAAAGAGCCTCGCGCCCTTGGTTCTCCATTCCACACTTAGTCCGATTTCGCTGACCCAGGCCTCCATGGAGAGACCCAGCACCAGCACCGGCTGTGCCCGGGGACCCACACTTAGGCCCCCGTCCTGAGTGCTGAAAATGCCTAGAAATGTCTCACTCTTTGTGTTAGGGAAAGATACAATACTTGGGACACTTCTAGGCACTTTACATTACAGCAAAAATGCCTGGAAATGTCCGACACCTTTGGTGTTAGGGTAATACAATACATTGGACACTTGTAGACACTTTACATTACAGCAAAATGCCTAGAAATGTCCCACACTAGGGGTTACGGAAGTGCAATATTTGGGTCTCTCTCTGAGTAATTCAAAAGGAAACATTCCTATGATCCTCTTTAAAGGAAACACTCCTATGCTTATCTCCAAAGGATCCTTGGTTCCCGTTCTTACCCATATGTCCTATGGTTATCTCCAAAGGAATCAAAGGAAACACATGTGTATCAGTTTCCTGTGTTTAGATCTCTTTCTTAGTCACATTTCACTGAACCGGGCCTCCACAGAGAGACCAAGCACCAGCACCGGCCGTGCCCGGGGACCCACACTTAAGTCCCTCTCCTGAGTTTTATCACCCATGGGCCTGGGTTAAAGAGCCTCGCGCTCTTGGTTCTCCATTCCACACTTAGTTAGATTTCGCTGACCCGGGCCTCCAAGGAGAGACCAAGCACCAGCACCGGCCATGCCCGGAGACCCACACTTAAGCCCCCGTCCTGAGTGTTATCAACCATGGGACTGGTTTAAGAGCCTCGTGCTCTTGGTTCTCCATTCCACACTTATTCAGATTTCGCTGACCCGGGCCTCCAAGGAGAGACCAAGCACCAGCACCGGCCGTGCCCTGAGACCCACACTTAAGCCCCCGTCCTGAGTGTTATCACCCATGGGCCTTGGTTAAAGAGCCTCGCGCCCTTGGTTCTCCATTCCACACTTAGTCCGATTTCGCTGACCCGGGACTCCAAGGAGAGACCAGGCACCAGCACCGGCCGTGCCCTGAGACCCACACTTAAGCCCCCGTCCTGAGTGTTATCACCCATGGGCCTGGGTTAAAGAGCCTCGCTCCCTTGGTTCTCCATTCCACACTTAGTCAGATTTCGCTGACCCAGATCTCCAAGGAGAGACCAAGCACCAGCACCGGCCATGCCCGGAGACCCACACGTAAGTCCCCGTCCTAAGTGTTATCACCCATGGGCCTCGGTTAAAGAGCCTCGTGCTCTAGGTTCTCCATTCCACACTTAATCAGATTTCGCTGACCCGGTTCTCCAAGGAGAGACCAAGCACCAGCACCGGCCGTTCCCGGGGACCCACACTTAGGCCCCCGTCCTGAGTGCTGAAAATGCCTAGAAATGTCTCACTCTTTGTGTTAGGGAAAGATACAATACTTGGGACACTTCTAGGCGCTTTACATTATAGCAAAAATGCCTAGAAATGTCCCACACTTTTTCATGGGGAAAAATACAAAACATGGGAGAAAAAACCTCCAAATATTGCTGAGCCCGGGGACCCACTCTAAAGCCAACACCCTGAGTGCTGAAAATGCCTAGAAATGTTCCACTCTTTGTGTCAGGGAAAAATACATTACATGGGACATTTGTAGGCGCTTTATATTATAGCAAAAATGTCTAGAAATGTCCCAACCAATCAGAATGAGCCGGACGCTTCTAGGCACTTATCATTGAGGCAAAATGCCTGGAAATGTCCCACACCTTTGGTGTTAGGGTAATACAATACATGGGACACTTGTAGGCACTTTACATTACAGCAAAATGCCTAGAAATGTCCCACACTAGGGGTTACGGAAGTGCAATATTTGGGTCTCTCTCTGAGTAATTCAAAAGGAAACATTCCTATGATCCTCTTTAAAGGAAACACTCCTATGCTTATCTCCAAAGGATCCTTGTTTCCTGTTCTTACCCATGTTGCCTATGGTTATCTCCAAGGGAATCAAAGGAAACATATGTATATCAGTTTCCTGTGTTTAGATCTCTTTCTTAGTCACATTTCACTGACCCTGGCCACCAAGGAGTGACCAAGCACCAGCACCGGCCATGCCCGGGGACCCACACTTAAGCCCCCGTCCTGAGTGTTATCACCCATGGGCCTGGGTTAAAGAGCCTCGTTCTCTTGGTTCTCCATTCCACACTTAGTCAGATTTCGCTGACCCGGGCCTCCAAGGAGAGACCAAGCACCAGCACCGGCCATGCCCGGAGACCCACACTTAAGCCCCCGTCCTGAGTGTTATCACCCATGGGCCTTGGTTAAAGAGCCTCGCGCCCTTGGTTCTCCATTCCACACTTAGTCCGATTTCGCTGACCCAGGCCTCCATGGAGAGACCCAGCACCAGCACTGGCTGTGCCCGGAGACCCACACTTAAGCCCCCGTCCTGAATGTTATCACCCATGGGCCTGGGTTAAAGAGCCTCGCGCCCTTGGTCTTCCATTCCACACTTAGTCACTTTTCGCTGACCCGGGCATACATTAAGAGACCCAGTACCAGCACCGGCCGTGCCCTGAGACCCACACTTAAGCCCCCGTCCTGAGTGTTATCACCCATTGGCCTTGGTTAAAGAGCCTCGCGCCCTTGGTTCTCCATTCCACACTTAGTCCGATTTCGCTGACCCAGGCCTCCATGGAGAGACCCAGCACCAGCACCGGCTGTGCCCAGAGACCCACACTTAAGCCCCCGTCCTGAATGTTATCACCCATGGGCCTTGGTTAAAGAGCCTCGCGCCTTTGGTTCTCGATTCCACACTTAGTCCGATTTCGCTGACCCGGGCCTCCATGGAGAGACCCAGCACCAGCACCGGCCGTTCCCGGGGACCCACACTTAGGCCCCCGTCCTGAGTGCTGAAAATGCCTAGAAATGTCTCACTCTTTGTGTTAGGGAAAGATACAATACTTGGGACACTTCTAGGCGCTTTACATTATAGCAAAAATGCCTAGAAATGTCCCACACTTTTTCATGGGGAAAAATACAAAACATGGGAGAAAAAACCTCCAAATATTGCTGAGCCCGGGGACCCACTCTAAAGCCAACACCCTAAGTGTTGAAAATGCCTAGAAATGTTCCACTCTTTGTGTCAGGGAAAAATACAATACATGGGACATTTGTAGGCGCTTTATATTACAGCAAAATGCCTAGAAATGTCCCACACTAGGGGTTACGGAAGTGCAATATTTGGGTCTCTCTCTGAGTAATTCAAAAGGAAACATTCCTATGATCCTCTTTAAAGGAAACACTCCTATGCTTATCTCCAAAGGATCCTTGTTTCCTGTTCTTACCCATGTTGCCTATGGTTATCTCCAAGGGAATCAAAGGAAACATATGTATATCAGTTTCCTGTGTTTAGATCTCTTTCTTAGTCACATTTCACTGACCCTGGCCACCAAGGAGTGACCAAGCACCAGCACCGGCCATGCCCGGGGACCCACACTTAAGCCCCCGTCCTGAGTGTTATCACCCATGGGCCTGGGTTAAAGAGCCTCGTTCTCTTGGTTCTCCATTCCACACTTAGTCAGATTTCGCTGACCCGGGCCTCCAAGGAGAGACCAAGCACCAGCACCGGCCATGCCCGGAGACCCACACTTAAGCCCCCGTCCTGAGTGTTATCACCCATGGGCCTTGGTTAAAGAGCCTCGCGCCCTTGGTTCTCCATTCCACACTTAGTCCGATTTCGCTGACCCAGGCCTCCATGGAGAGACCCAGCACCAGCACTGGCTGTGCCCGGAGACCCACACTTAAGCCCCCGTCCTGAATGTTATCACCCATGGGCCTGGGTTAAAGAGCCTCGCGCCCTTGGTCTTCCATTCCACACTTAGTCACTTTTCGCTGACCCGGGCATACATTAAGAGACCCAGTACCAGCACCGGCCGTGCCCTGAGACCCACACTTAAGCCCCCGTCCTGAGTGTTATCACCCATGGGCCTTGGTTAAAGAGCCTCGCGCCCTTGGTTCTCCATTCCACACTTAGTCCGATTTCGCTGACCCAGGCCTCCATGGAGAGACCCAGCACCAGCACCGGCTGTGCCCAGAGACCCACACTTAAGCCCCCGTCCTGAATGTTATCACCCATGGGCCTTGGTTAAAGAGCCTCGCGCCTTTGGTTCTCGATTCCACACTTAGTCCGATTTCGCTGACCCGGGCCTCCATGGAGAGACCCAGCACCAGCACCGGCCGTGCCCTGAGACCCACACTTAAGACCCCGTCCTGAGTGTTATCACCCAAGGGCCTTGGTTAAAGAGCCTCGCGCCCTTGGTTCTCCATTCCACACTTAGTCCGATTTCGCTGACCCAGGCCTCCATGGAGAGACCCAGCACCAGCACCGGCTGTGCCCGGGGACCCACACTTAGGCCCCCGTCCTGAGTGCTGAAAATGCCTAGAAATGTCTCACTCTTTGTGTTAGGGAAAGATACAATACTTGGGACACTTCTAGGCACTTTACATTACAGCAAAAATGCCTGGAAATGTCCGACACCTTTGGTGTTAGGGTAATACAATACATTGGACACTTGTAGGCACTTTACATTACAGCAAAATGCCTAGAAATGTCCCACACTAGGGGTTACGGAAGTGCAATATTTGGGTCTCTCTCTGAGTAATTCAAAAGGAAACATTCCTATGATCCTCTTTAAAGGAAACACTCCTATGCTTATCTCCAAAGGATCCTTGGTTCCCGTTCTTACCCATATGTCCTATGGTTATCTCCAAAGGAATCAAAGGAAACACATGTGTATCAGTTTCCTGTGTTTAGATCTCTTTCTTAGTCACATTTCACTGAACCGGGCCTCCACAGAGAGACCAAGCACCAGCACCGGCCGTGCCCGGGGACCCACACTTAAGTCCCTCTCCTGAGTTTTATCACCCATGGGCCTGGGTTAAAGAGCCTCGCGCTCTTGGTTCTCCATTCCACACTTAGTTAGATTTCGCTGACCCGGGCCTCCAAGGAGAGACCAAGCACCAGCACCGGCCATGCCCGGAGACCCACACTTAAGCCCCCGTCCTGAGTGTTATCAACCATGGGCCTGGTTTAAGAGCCTCGTGCTCTTGGTTCTCCATTCCACACTTATTCAGATTTCGCTGACCCGGGCCTCCAAGGAGAGACCAAGCACCAGCACCGGCCGTGCCCTGAGACCCACACTTAAGCCCCCGTCCTGAGTGTTATCACCCATGGGCCTTGGTTAAAGAGCCTCGCGCCCTTGGTTCTCCATTCCACACTTAGTCCGATTTCGCTGACCCGGGCCTCCAAGGAGAGACCAGGCACCAGCACCGGCCGTGCCCTGAGACCCACACTTAAGCCCCCGTCCTGAGTGTTATCACCCATGGGCCTGGGTTAAAGAGCCTCGCTCCCTTGGTTCTCCATTCCACACTTAGTCAGATTTCGCTGACCCAGATCTCCAAGGAGAGACCAAGCACCAGCACCGGCCATGCCCGGAGACCCACACGTAAGTCCCCGTCCTAAGTGTTATCACCCATGGGCCTCGGTTAAAGAGCCTCGTGCTCTAGGTTCTCCATTCCACACTTAATCAGATTTCGCTGACCCGGTTCTCCAAGGAGAGACCAAGCACCAGCACCGGCCGTTCCCGGGGACCCACACTTAGGCCCCCGTCCTGAGTGCTGAAAATGCCTAGAAATGTCTCACTCTTTGTGTTAGGGAAAGATACAATACTTGGGACACTTCTAGGCGCTTTACATTATAGCAAAAATGCCTAGAAATGTCCCACACTTTTTCATGGGGAAAAATACAAAACATGGGAGAAAAAACCTCCAAATATTGCTGAGCCCGGGGACCCACTCTAAAGCCAACACCCTGAGTGCTGAAAATGCCTAGAAATGTTCCACTCTTTGTGTCAGGGAAAAATACATTACATGGGACATTTGTAGGCGCTTTATATTATAGCAAAAATGTCTAGAAATGTCCCAACCAATCAGAATGAGCCGGACGCTTCTAGGCACTTATCATTGAGGCAAAATGCCTGGAAATGTCCCACACCTTTGGTGTTAGGGTAATACAATACATGGGACACTTGTAGGCACTTTACATTACAGCAAAATGCCTAGAAATGTCCCACACTAGGGGTTACGGAAGTGCAATATTTGGGTCTCTCTCTGAGTAATTCAAAAGGAAACATTCCTATGATCCTCTTTAAAGGAAACACTCCTATGCTTATCTCCAAAGGATCCTTGTTTCCTGTTCTTACCCATGTTGCCTATGGTTATCTCCAAGGGAATCAAAGGAAACATATGTATATCAGTTTCCTGTGTTTAGATCTCTTTCTTAGTCACATTTCACTGACCCTGGCCACCAAGGAGTGACCAAGCACCAGCACCGGCCATGCCCGGGGACCCACACTTAAGCCCCCGTCCTGAGTGTTATCACCCATGGGCCTTGGTTAAAGAGCCTCGCGCCCTTGGTTCTCCATTCCACACTTAGTCCGATTTCGCTGACCCAGGCCTCCATGGAGAGACCCAGCACCAGCACTGGCTGTGCCCGGAGACCCACACTTAAGCCCCCGTCCTGAATGTTATCACCCATGGGCCTGGGTTAAAGAGCCTCGCGCCCTTGGTTCTCCATTCCACACTTAGTCCGATTTCGCTGACCCAGGCCTCCATGGAGAGACCCAGCACCAGCACTGGCTGTGCCCGGAGACCCACACTTAAGCCCCCGTCCTGAATGTTATCACCCATGGGCCTGGGTTAAAGAGCCTCGCGCCCTTGGTCTTCCATTCCACACTTAGTCACTTTTCGCTGAACCGGGCATACATTAAGAGACCCAGTACCAGCAGCGGCCGTGCCCTGAGACCCACACTTAAGCCCCCGTCCTGAGTGTTATCACCCATGGGCCTTGGTTAAAGAGCCTCGCGCCCTTGGTTCTCCATTCCACACTTAGTCCGATTTCGCTGACCCAGGCCTCCATGGAGAGACCCAGCACCAGCACCGGCTGTGCCCAGAGACCCACACTTAAGCCCCCGTCCTGAATGTTATCACCCATGGGCCTTGGTTAAAGAGCCTCGCGCCTTTGGTTCTCGATTCCACACTTAGTCCGATTTCGCTGACCCAGGCCTCCATGGAGAGACCCAGCACCAGCACCGGCCGTTCCCGGGGACCCACACTTAGGCCCCCGTCCTGAGTGCTGAAAATGCCTAGAAATGTCTCACTCTTTGTGTTAGGGAAAGATACAATACTTGGGACAATTCTAGGCGCTTTACATTATAGCAAAAATGCCTAGAAATGTCCCACACTTTTTCATGGGGAAAAATACAAAACATGGGAGAAAAAACCTCCAAATATTGCTGAGCCCGGGGACCCACTCTAAAGCCAACACCCTTAGTGCTGAAAATGCCTAGAAATGTTCCACTCTTTGTGTCAGGGAAAAATACAATACATGGGACATTTGTAGGCGCTTTATATTACAGCAAAATGCCTAGAAATGTCCCACACTAGGGGTTACGGAAGTGCAATATTTGGGTCTCTCTCTGAGTAATTCAAAAGGAAACATTCCTATGATCCTCTTTAAAGGAAACACTCCTATGCTTATCTCCAAAGGATCCTTGTTTCCTGTTCTTACCCATGTTGCCTATGGTTATCTCCAAGGGAATCAAAGGAAACATATGTATATCAGTTTCCTGTGTTTAGATCTCTTTCTTAGTCACATTTCACTGACCCTGGCCACCAAGGAGTGACCAAGCACCAGCACCGGCCATGCCCGGGGACCCACACTTAAGCCCCCGTCCTGAGTGTTATCACCCATGGGCCTGGGTTAAAGAGCCTCGTTCTCTTGGTTCTCCATTCCACACTTAGTCAGATTTCGCTGACCCGGGCCTCCAAGGAGAGACCAAGCACCAGCACCGGCCATGCCCGGAGACCCACACTTAAGCCCCCGTCCTGAGTGTTATCACCCATGGGCCTTGGTTAAAGAGCCTCGCGCCCTTGGTTCTCCATTCCACACTTAGTCCGATTTCGCTGACCCAGGCCTCCATGGAGAGACCCAGCACCAGCACTGGCTGTGCCCGGAGACCCACACTTAAGCCCCCGTCCTGAATGTTATCACCCATGGGCCTGGGTTAAAGAGCCTCGCGCCCTTGGTCTTCCATTCCACACTTAGTCACTTTTCGCTGACCCGGGCATACATTAAGAGACCCAGTACCAGCACCGGCCGTGCCCTGAGACCCACACTTAAGCCCCAGTCCTGAGTGTTATCACCCATGGGCCTTGGTTAAAGAGCCTCGCGCCCTTGGTTCTCCATTCCACACTTAGTCCGATTTCGCTGACCCAGGCCTCCATGGAGAGACCCAGCACCAGCACCGGCTGTGCCCAGAGACCCACACTTAAGCCCCCGTCCTGAATGTTATCACCCATGGGCCTTGGTTAAAGAGCCTCGCGCCTTTGGTTCTCCATTCCACACTTAGTCCGATTTCGCTGACCCAGGCCTCCATGGAGAGACCCAGCACCAGCACCGGCTGTGCCCGGGGACCCACACTTAGGCCCCCGTCCTGAGTGCTGAAAATGCCTAAAAATGTCTCACTCTTTGTGTTAGGGAAAGATACGATACTTGGGACACTTCTAGGCACTTTACATTACAACAAAAATGCCTGGAAATGTCCGACACCTTTGGTGTTAGGGTAATACAATACATGGGACACTTGTAGGCACTTTACATTACAGCAAAATGCCTAGAAATGTCCCACACTAGGGGTTACGGAAGTGCAATATTTGGGTCTCTCTCTGAGTAATTCAAAAGGAAACATTCCTATGATCCTCTTTAAAGGAAACACTCCTATGCTTATCTCCAAAGGATCCTTGGTTCCTGTTCTTACCCATATTGCCTATGGTTATCTCCAAAGGAATCAAAGGAAACATATGTATATCAGTTTCCTGTGTTTAGATCTCTTTCTTAGTCACATTTCACTGACCCTGGCCACCAAGGAGTGACCAAGCACCAGCACCGGCCGTGCCCGGGGACCCACACTTAAGCCCCCGTCCTGAGTGTTATCGCCCATGGGCCTGGGTTAAAGAGCCTCGCGCTCTTGTTTCTCCATTCCACACTTAGTCAGATTTCGCTGACCCGGGCCTCCAAGGAGAGACCAAGCACCAGCACCGGCCATGCCCGGAGACCCACACTTAAGTCCCCGTCCTGAGTGTTATCAACCATGGGCCTGGTTTAAGAGCCTCGTGCTCTTGGTTCTCCATTCCACACTTATTCAGATTTCGCTGACCCGGGCCTCCAAGGAGAGACCAAGCACCAGCACCGGCAGTGCCCTGAGACCCACACTTAAGCCCCCGTCCTGAGTGTTATCACCCATGGGCCTTGGTTAAAGAGCCTCGCGCCCTTGGTTCTCCATTCCACACTTAGTCCGATTTCGCTGACCCGGGCCTCCAAGGAGAGACCAAGCACCAGCACCGGCCGTGCCCTGAGACCCACACTTAAGACCCCGTCCTGAGTGTTATCACCCAAGGGCCTTGGTTAAAGAGCCTCGCGCCCTTGGTTCTCCATTCCACACTTAGTCCGATTTCGCTGACCCAGGCCTCCATGGAGAGACCCAGCACCAGCACCGGCTGTGCCCGGGGACCCACACTTAGGCCCCCGTCCTGAGTGCTGAAAATGCCTAGAAATGTCTCACTCTTTGTGTTAGGGAAAGATACAATACTTGGGACACTTCTAGGCACTTTACATTACAGCAAAAATGCCTGGAAATGTCCGACACCTTTGGTGTTAGGGTAATACAATACATTGGACACTTGTAGGCACTTTACATTACAGCAAAATGCCTAGAAATGTCCCACACTAGGGGTTACGGAAGTGCAATATTTGGGTCTCTCTCTGAGTAATTCAAAAGGAAACATTCCTATGATCCTCTTTAAAGGAAACACTCCTATGCTTATCTCCAAAGGATCCTTGGTTCCCGTTCTTACCCATATGTCCTATGGTTATCTCCAAAGGAATCAAAGGAAACACATGTGTATCAGTTTCCTGTGTTTAGATCTCTTTCTTAGTCACATTTCACTGAACCGGGCCTCCACAGAGAGACCAAGCACCAGCACCGGCCGTGCCCGGGGACCCACACTTAAGTCCCTCTCCTGAGTGTTATCACCCATGGGCTTGGGTTAAAGAGCCTCGCGCTCTTGGTTCTCCATTCCACACTTAGTTAGATTTCGCTGACCCGGGCCTCCAAGGAGAGACCAAGCACCAGCACCGGCCATGCCCGGAGACCCACACTTAAGCCCCCGTCCTGAGTGTTATCAACCATGGGCCTGGTTTAAGAGCCTCGTGCTCTTGGTTCTCCATTCCACACTTATTCAGATTTCGCTGACCCGGGCCTTCAAGGAGAGACCAAGCACCAGCACCGGCCGTGCCCTGAGACCCACACTTAAGCCCCCGTCCTGAGTGTTATCACCCATGGGCCTTGGTTAAAGAGCCTCGCGCCCTTGGTTCTCCATTCCACACTTAGTCCGATTTCGCTGACCCGGGCCTCCAAGGAGAGACCAGGCACCAGCACCGGCCGTGCCCTGAGACCCACACTTAAGCCCCCGTCCTGAGTGTTATCACCCATGGGCCTGGGTTAAAGAGCCTCGCTCCCTTGGTTCTCCATTCCACACTTAGTCAGATTTCGCTGACCCAGATCTCCAAGGAGAGACCAAGCACCAGCACCGGCCATGCCCGGAGACCCACACGTAAGTCCCCGTCCTAAGTGTTATCACCCATGGGCCTCGGTTAAAGAGCCTCGTGCTCTAGGTTCTCCATTCCACACTTAATCAGATTTCGCTGACCCGGTTCTCCAAGGAGAGACCAAGCACCAGCACCGGCCGTTCCCGGGGACCCACACTTAGGCCCCCGTCCTGAGTGCTGAAAATGCCTAGAAATGTCTCACTCTTTGTGTTAGGGAAAGATACAATACTTGGGACACTTCTAGGCGCTTTACATTATAGCAAAAATGCCTAGAAATGTCCCACACTTTTTCATGGGGAAAAATACAAAACATGGGAGAAAAAACCTCCAAATATTGCTGAGCCCGGGGACCCACTCTAAAGCCAACACCCTGAGTGCTGAAAATGCCTAGAAATGTTCCACTCTTTGTGTCAGGGAAAAATACATTACATGGGACATTTGTAGGCGCTTTATATTATAGCAAAAATGCCTAGAAATGTCCCAACCAATCAGAATGAGCCGGACGCTTCTAGGCACTTATCATTGAGGCAAAATGCCTGGAAATGTCCCACACCTTTGGTGTTAGGGTAATACAATACATGGGACACTTGTAGGCACTTTACATTACAGCAAAATGCCTAGAAATGTCCCACACTAGGGGTTACGGAAGTGCAATATTTGGGTCTCTCTCTGAGTAATTCAAAAGGAAACATTCCTATGATCCTCTTTAAAGGAAACACTCCTATGCTTATCTCCAAAGGATCCTTGTTTCCTGTTCTTACCCATGTTGCCTATGGTTATCTCCAAGGGAATCAAAGGAAACATATGTATATCAGTTTCCTGTGTTTAGATCTCTTTCTTAGTCACATTTCACTGACCCTGGCCACCAAGGAGTGACCAAGCACCAGCACCGGCCATGCCCGGGGACCCACACTTAAGCCCCCGTCCTGAGTGTTATCACCCATGGGCCTGGGTTAAAGAGCCTCGTTCTCTTGGTTCTCCATTCCACACTTAGTCAGATTTCGCTGACCCGGGCCTCCAAGGAGAGACCAAGCACCAGCACCGGCCATGCCCGGAGACCCACACTTAAGCCCCCGTCCTGAGTGTTATCACCCATGGGCCTTGGTTAAAGAGCCTCGCGCCCTTGGTTCTCCATTCCACACTTAGTCCGATTTCGCTGACCCAGGCCTCCATGGAGAGACCCAGCACCAGCACCGGCTGTGCCCAGAGACCCACACTTAAGCCCCCGTCCTGAATGTTATCACCCATGGGCCTTGGTTAAAGAGCCTCGCGCCTTTGGTTCTCGATTCCACACTTAGTCCGATTTCGCAGACCCAGGCCTACATGGAGAGACCCAGCACCAGCACCGGCCGTTCCCGGGGACCCACACTTAGGCCCCCGTCCTGAGTGCTGAAAATGCCTAGAAATGTCTCACTCTTTGTGTTAGGGAAAGATACAATACTTGGGACACTTCTAGGCGCTTTACATTATAGCAAAAATGCCTAGAAATGTCCCACACTTTTTCATGGGGAAAAATACAAAACATGGGAGAAAAAACCTCCAAATATTGCTGAGCCCGGGGACCCACTCTAAAGCCAACACCCTTAGTGCTGAAAATGCCTAGAAATTTTCCACTCTTTGTGTCAGGGAAAAATACAATACATGGGACATTTGTAGGCGCTTTATATTACAGCAAAATGCCTAGAAATGTCCCACACTAGGGGTTACGGAAGTGCAATATTTGGGTCTCTCTCTGAGTAATTCAAAAGGAAACATTCCTATGATCCTCTTTAAAGGAAACACTCCTATGCTTATCTCCAAAGGATCCTTGTTTCCTGTTCTTACCCATGTTGCCTATGGTTATCTCCAAGGGAATCAAAGGAAACATATGTATATCAGTTTCCTGTGTTTAGATCTCTTTCTTAGTCACATTTCACTGACCCTGGCCACCAAGGAGTGACCAAGCACCAGCACCGGCCATGCCCGGGGACCCACACTTAAGCCCCCGTCCTGAGTGTTATCACCCATGGGCCTGGGTTAAAGAGCCTCGTTCTCTTGGTTCTCCATTCCACACTTAGTCAGATTTCGCTGACCCGGGCCTCCAAGGAGAGACCAAGCACCAGCACCGGCCATGCCCGGAGACCCACACTTAAGCCCCCGTCCTGAGTGTTATCACCCATGGGCCTTGGTTAAAGAGCCTCGCGCCCTTGGTTCTCCATTCCACACTTAGTCCGATTTCGCTGACCCAGGCCTCCATGGAGAGACCCAGCACCAGCACTGGCTGTGCCCGGAGACCCACACTTAAGCCCCCGTCCTGAATGTTATCACCCATGGGCCTGGGTTAAAGAGCCTCGCGCCCTTGGTCTTCCATTCCACACTTAGTCACTTTTCGCTGACCCGGGCATACATTAAGAGACCCAGTACCAGCACCGGCCGTGCCCTGAGACCCACACTTAAGCCCCCGTCCTGAGTGTTATCACCCATGGGCCTTGGTTAAAGAGCCTCGCGCCCTTTGTTCTCCATTCCACACTTAGTCCGATTTCGCTGACCCAGGCCTCCATGGAGAGACCCAGCACCAGCACCGGCTGTGCCCAGAGACCCACACTTAAGCCCCCGTCCTGAATGTTATCACCCATGGGCCTTGGTTAAAGAGCCTCGCGCCTTTGGTTCTCCATTCCACACTTAGTCCGATTTCGCTGACCCAGGCCTCCATGGAGAGACCCAGCACCAGCACCGGCTGTGCCCGGGGACCCACACTTAGGCCCCCGTCCTGAGTGCTGAAAATGCCTAAAAATGTCTCACTCTTTGTGTTAGGGAAAGATACAATACTTGGGACACTTCTAGGCACTTTACATTACAACAAAAATGCCTGGAAATGTCCGACACCTTTGGTGTTAGGGTAATACAATACATGGGACACTTGTAGGCACTTTACATTACAGCAAAATGCCTAGAAATGTCCCACACTAGGGGTTACGGAAGTGCAATATTTGGGTCTCTCTCTGAGTAATTCAAAAGGAAACATTCCTATGATCCTCTTTAAAGGAAACACTCCTATGCTTATCTCCAAAGGATCCTTGGTTCCTGTTCTTACCCATATTGCCTATGGTTATCTCCAAAGGAATCAAAGGAAACATATGTATATCAGTTTCCTGTGTTTAGATCTCTTTCTTAGTCACATTTCACTGACCCTGGCCACCAAGGAGTGACCAAGCACCAGCACCGGCCGTGCCCGGGGACCCACACTTAAGCCCCCGTCCTGAGTGTTATCACCCATGGGCCTGGGTTAAAGAGCCTCGCGCTCTTGTTTCTCCATTCCACACTTTGTCAGATTTCGCTGACCCGGGCCT
The DNA here is from genome assembly GCF_947347685.1 of Pleuronectes platessa. NCBI lineage: Eukaryota > Metazoa > Chordata > Actinopteri > Pleuronectiformes > Pleuronectidae > Pleuronectes > Pleuronectes platessa. The sequence goes on from NW_026519001.1 coordinate 223,356, forward strand.
CCAAGGAGAGACCAAGCACCAGCACCGGCCATGCCCGGAGACCCACACTTAAGTCCCCGTCCTGAGTGTTATCAACCATGGGCCTGGTTTAAGAGCCTCGTGCTCTTGGTTCTCCATTCCACACTTATTCAGATTTCGCTGACCCGGGCCTCCAAGGAGAGACCAAGCACCAGCACCGGCAGTGCCCTGAGACCCACACTTAAGACCCCGTCCTGAGTGTTATCACCCAAGGGCCTTGGTTAAAGAGCCTCGCGCCCTTGGTTCTCCATTCCACACTTAGTCCGATTTCGCTGACCCAGGCCTCCATGGAGAGACCCAGCACCAGCACCGGCTGTGCCCGGGGACCCACACTTAGGCCCCCGTCCTGAGTGCTGAAAATGCCTAGAAATGTCTCACTCTTTGTGTTAGGGAAAGATACAATACTTGGGACACTTCTAGGCACTTTACATTACAGCAAAAATGCCTGGAAATGTCCGACACCTTTGGTGTTAGGGTAATACAATACATTGGACACTTGTAGGCACTTTACATTACAGCAAAATGCCTAGAAATGTCCCACACTAGGGGTTACGGAAGTGCAATATTTGGGTCTCTCTCTGAGTAATTCAAAAGGAAACATTCCTATGATCCTCTTTAAAGGAAAGACTCCTATGCTTATCTCCAAAGGATCCTTGGTTCCCGTTCTTACCCATATGTCCTATGGTTATCTCCAAAGGAATCAAAGGAAACACATGTGTATCAGTTTCCTGTGTTTAGATCTCTTTCTTAGTCACATTTCACTGAACCGGGCCTCCACAGAGAGACCAAGCACCAGCACCGGCCGTGCCCGGGGACCCACACTTAAGTCCCTCTCCTGAGTTTTATCAACCATGGGCCTGGGTTAAAGAGCCTCGCGCTCTTGGTTCTCCATTCCACACTTAGTTAGATTTCGCTGACCCGGGCCTCCAAGGAGAGACCAAGCACCAGCACCGGCCATGCCCGGAGACCCACACTTAAGCCCCCGTCCTGAGTGTTATCAACCATGGGCCTGGTTTAAGAGCCTCGTGCTCTTGGTTCTCCATTCCACACTTATTCAGATTTCGCTGACCCGGGCCTCCAAGGAGAGACCAAGCACCAGCACCGGCCGTGCCCTGAGACCCACACTTAAGCCCCCGTCCTGAGTGTTATCACCCATGGGCCTTGGTTAAAGAGCCTCGCGCCCTTGGTTCTCCATTCCACACTTAGTCCGATTTCGCTGACCCGGGCCTCCAAGGAGAGACCAGGCACCAGCACCGGCCGTGCCCTGAGACCCACACTTAAGCCCCCGTCCTGAGTGTTATCACCCATGGGCCTGGGTTAAAGAGCCTCGCTCCCTTGGTTCTCCATTCCACACTTAGTCAGATTTCGCTGACCCAGATCTCCAAGGAGAGACCAAGCACCAGCACCGGCCATGCCCGGAGACCCACACGTAAGTCCCCGTCCTAAGTGTTATCACCCATGGGCCTCGGTTAAAGAGCCTCGTGCTCTAGGTTCTCCATTCCACACTTAATCAGATTTCGCTGACCCGGTTCTCCAAGGAGAGACCAAGCACCAGCACCGGCCGTTCCCGGGGACCCACAGTTAGGCCCCTGTCCTGAGTGCTGAAAATGCCTAGAAATGTCTCACTCTTTGTGTTAGGGAAAGATACAATACTTGGGACACTTCTAGGCGCTTTACATCATAGCAAAAATGCCTAGAAATGTCCCACACTTTTTCATGGGGAAAAATACAAAACATGGGAGAAAAAACCTCCAAATATTGCTGAGCCCGGGGACCCACTCTAAAGCCAACACCCTGAGTGCTGAAAATGCCTAGAAATGTTCCACTCTTTGTGTCAGGGAAAAATACATTACATGGGACATTTGTAGGCGCTTTATATTATAGCAAAAATGTCTAGAAATGTCCCAACCAATCAGAATGAGCCGGACGCTTCTAGGCACTTATCATTGAGGCAAAATGCCTGGAAATGTCCCACACCTTTGGTGTTAGGGTAATACAATACATGGGACACTTGTAGGCACTTTACATTACAGCAAAATGCCTAGAAATGTCCCACACTAGGGGTTACGGAAGTGCAATATTTGGGTCTCTCTCTGAGTAATTCAAAAGGAAACATTCCTATGATCCTCTTTAAAGGAAACACTCCTATGCTTATCTCCAAAGGATCCTTGTTTCCTGTTCTTACCCATGTTGCCTATGGTTATCTCCAAGGGAATCAAAGGAAACATATGTATATCAGTTTCCTGTGTTTAGATCTCTTTCTTAGTCACATTTCACTGACCCTGGCCACCAAGGAGTGACCAAGCACCAGCCCCGGCCATGCCCGGGGACCCACACTTAAGCCCCCGTCCTGAGTGTTATCACCCATGGGCCTGGGTTAAAGAGCCTCGTTCTCTTGGTTCTCCATTCCAAACTTAGTCAGATTTCGCTGACCCGGGCCTCCAAGGAGAGACCAAGCACCAGCACCGGCCATGCCCGGAGACCCACACTTAAGCCCCCGTCCTGAGTGTTATCACCCATGGGCCTTGGTTAAAGAGCCTCGCGCCCTTGGTTCTCCATTCCACACTTAGTCCGATTTCGCTGACCCAGGCCTCCATGGAGAGACCCAGCACCAGCACTGGCTGTGCCCGGAGACCCACACTTAAGCCCCCGTCCTGAATGTTATCACCCATGGGCCTGGGTTAAAGAGCCTCGCGCCCTTGGTCTTCCATTCCACACTTAGTCACTTTTCGCTGACCCGGGCATACATTAAGAGACCCAGTACCAGCACCGGCCGTGCCCTGAGACCCACACTTAAGCCCCCGTCCTGAGTGTTATCACCCATGGGCCTTGGTTAAAGAGCCTCGCGCCCTTGGTTCTCCATTCCACACTTAGTCCGATTTCGCTGACCCAGGCCTCCATGGAGAGACCCAGCACCAGCACCGGCTGTGCCCAGAGACCCACACTTTAGCCCCCGTCCTGAATGTTATCACCCATGGGCCTTGGTTAAAGAGCCTCGCGCCTTTGGTTCTCGATTCCACACTTAGTCCGATTTCGCTGACCCGGGCCTCCATGGAGAGACCCAGCACCAGCACCGGCCGTTCCCGGGGACCCACACTTAGGCCCCCGTCCTGAGTGCTGAAAATGCCTAGAAATGTCTCACTCTTTGTGTTAGGGAAAGATACAATACTTGGGACACTTCTAGGCGCTTTACATTATAGCAAAAATGCCTAGAAATGTCCCACACTTTTTCATGGGGAAAAATACAAAACATGGGAGAAAAAACCTCCAAATATTGCTGAGCCCGGGGACCCACTCTAAAGCCAACACCCTTAGTGCTGAAAATGCCTAGAAATGTTCCACTCTTTGTGTCAGGGAAAAATACAATACATGGGACATTTGTAGGCGCTTTATATTACAGCAAAATGCCTAGAAATGTCCCACACTAGGGGTTACGGAAGTGCAATATTTGGGTCTCTCTCTGAGTAATTCAAAAGGAAACATTCCTATGATCCTCTTTAAAGGAAACACTCCTATGCTTATCTCCAAAGGATCCTTGTTTCCTGTTCTTACCCATGTTGCCTATGGTTATCTCCAAGGGAATCAAAGGAAACATATGTATATCAGTTTCCTGTGTTTAGATCTCTTTCTTAGTCACATTTCACTGACCCTGGCCACCAAGGAGTGACCAAGCACCAGCACCGGCCATGCCCGGGGACCCACACTTAAGCCCCCGTCCTGAGTGTTATCACCCATGGGCCTGGGTTAAAGAGCCTCGTTCTCTTGGTTCTCCATTCCACACTTAGTCAGATTTCGCTGACCCGGGCCTCCAAGGAGAGACCAAGCACCAGCACCGGCCATGCCCGGAGACCCACACTTAAGCCCCCGTCCTGAGTGTTATCACCCATGGGCCTTGGTTAAAGAGCCTCGCGCCCTTGGTTCTCCATTCCACACTTAGTCCGATTTCGCTGACCCAGGCCTCCATGGAGAGACCCAGCACCAGCACTGGCTGTGCCCGGAGACCCACACTTAAGCCCCCGTCCTGAATGTTATCACCCATGGGCCTGGGTTAAAGAGCCTCGCGCCCTTGGTCTTCCATTCCACACTTAGTCACTTTTCGCTGACCCGGGCATACATTAAGAGACCCAGTACCAGCACCGGCCGTGCCCTGAGACCCACACTTAAGCCCCCGTCCTGAGTGTTATCACCCATGGGCCTTGGTTAAAGAGCCTCGCGCCCTTGGTTCTCCATTCCACACTTAGTCCGATTTCGCTGACCCAGGCCTCCATGGAGAGACCCAGCACCAGCACCGGCTGTGCCCAGAGACCCACACTTAAGCCCCCGTCCTGAATGTTATCACCCATGGGCCTTGGTTAAAGAGCCTCGCGCCTTTGGTTCTCGATTCCACACTTAGTCCGATTTCGCTGACCCAGGCCTCCATGGAGAGACCCAGCACCAGCACCGGCCGTTCCCGGGGACCCACACTTAGGCCCCCGTCCTGAGTGCTGAAAATGCCTAGAAATGTCTCACTCTTTGTGTTAGGGAAAGATACAATACTTGGGACACTTCTAGGCGCTTTACATTATAGAAAAAATGCCTAGAAATGTCCCACACTTTTTCATGGGGAAAAATACAAAACATGGGAGAAAAAACCTCCAAATATTGCTGAGCCCGGGGACCCACTCTAAAGCCAACACCCTTAGTGCTGAAAATGCCTAGAAATGTTCCACTCTTTGTGTCAGGGAAAAATACAATACATGGGACATTTGTAGGCGCTTTATATTACAGCAAAATGCCTAGAAATGTCCCACACTAGGGGTTACGGAAGTGCAATATTTGGGTCTCTCTCTGAGTAATTCAAAAGGAAACATTCCTATGATCCTCTTTAAAGGAAACACTCCTATGCTTATCTCCAAAGGATCCTTGTTTCCTGTTCTTACCCATGTTGCCTATGGTTATCTCCAAGGGAATCAAAGGAAACATATGTATATCAGTTTCCTGTGTTTAGATCTCTTTCTTAGTCACATTTCACTGACCCTGGCCACCAAGGAGTGACCAAGCACCAGCACCGGCCATGCCCGGGGACCCACACTTAAGCCCCCGTCCTGAGTGTTATCACCCATGGGCCTGGGTTAAAGAGCCTCGTTCTCTTGGTTCTCCATTCCACACTTAGTCAGATTTCGCTGACCCGGGCCTCCAAGGAGAGACCAAGCACCAGCACCGGCCATGCCCGGAGACCCACACTTAAGCCCCCGTCCTGAGTGTTATCACCCATGGGCCTTGGTTAAAGAGCCTCGCGCCCTTGGTTCTCCATTCCACACTTAGTCCGATTTCGCTGACCCAGGCCTCCATGGAGAGACCCAGCACCAGCACTGGCTGTGCCCGGAGACCCACACTTAAGCCCCCGTCCTGAATGTTATCACCCATGGGCCTGGGTTAAAGAGCCTCGCGCCCTTGGTCTTCCATTCCACACTTAGTCACTTTTCGCTGACCCGGGCATACATTAAGAGACCCAGTACCAGCACCGGCCGTGCCCTGAGACCCACACTTAAGCCCCCGTCCTGAGTGTTATCACCCATGGGCCTTGGTTAAAGAGCCTCGCGCCCTTGGTTCTCCATTCCACACTTAGTCCGATTTCGCTGACCCAGGCCTCCATGGAGAGACCCAGCACCAGCACCGGCTGTGCCCAGAGACCCACACTTAAGCCCCCGTCCTGAATGTTATCACCCATGGGCCTTGGTTAAAGAGCCTCGCGCCTTTGGTTCTCCATTCCACACTTAGTCCGATTTCGCTGACCCAGGCCTCCATGGAGAGACCCAGCACCAGCACCGGCTGTGCCCGGGGACCCACACTTAGGCCCCCGTCCTGAGTGCTGAAAATGCCTAAAAATGTCTCACTCTTTGTGTTAGGGAAAGATACAATACTTGGGAAACTTCTAGGCACTTTACATTACAACAAAAATGCCTGGAAATGTCCGACACCTTTGGTGTTAGGGTAATACAATACATGGGACACTTGTAGGCACTTTACATTACAGCAAAATGCCTAGAAATGTCCCACACTAGGGGTTACGGAAGTGCAATATTTGGGTCTCTCTCTGAGTAATTCAAAAGGAAACATTCCTATGATCCTCTTTAAAGGAAACACTCCTATGCTTATCTCCAAAGGATCCTTGGTTCCTGTTCTTACCCATATTGCCTATGGTTATCTCCAAAGGAATCAAAGGAAACATATGTATATCAGTTTCCTGTGTTTAGATCTCTTTCTTAGTCACATTTCACTGACCCTGGCCACCAAGGAGTGACCAAGCACCAGCACCGGCCGTGCCCGGGGACCCACACTTAAGCCCCCGTCCTGAGTGTTATCACCCATGGGCCTGGGTTAAAGAGCCTCGCGCTCTTGTTTCTCCATTCCACACTTTGTCAGATTTCGCTGACCCGGGCCTCCAAGGAGAGACCAAGCACCAGCACCGGCCATGCCCGGAGACCCACACTTAAGTCCCCGTCCTGAGTGTTATCAACCATGGGCCTGGTTTAAGAGCCTCGTGCTCTTGGTTCTCCATTCCACACTTATTCAGATTTCGCTGACCCGGGCCTCCAAGGAGAGACCAAGCACCAGCACCGGCAGTGCCCTGAGACCCACACTTAAGCCCCCGTCCTGAGTGTTATCACCCATGGGCCTTGGTTAAAGAGCCTCGCGCCCTTGGTTCTCCATTCCACACTTAGTCCGATTTCGCTGACCCGGGCCTCCAAGGAGAGACCAAGCACCAGCACCGGCCGTGCCCTGAGACCCACACTTAAGACCCCGTCCTGAGTGTTATCACCCAAGGGCCTTGGTTAAAGAGCCTCGCGCCCTTGGTTCTCCATTCCACACTTAGTCCGATTTCGCTGACCCAGGCCTCCATGGAGAGACCCAGCACCAGCACCGGCTGTGCCCGGGGACCCACACTTAGGCCCCCGTCCTGAGTGCTGAAAATGCCTAGAAATGTCTCACTCTTTGTGTTAGGGAAAGATACAATACTTGGGACACTTCTAGGCACTTTACATTACAGCAAAAATGCCTGGAAATGTCCGACACCTTTGGTGTTAGGGTAATACAATACATTGGACACTTGTAGGCACTTTACATTACAGCAAAATGCCTAGAAATGTCCCACACTAGGGGTTACGGAAGTGCAATATTTGGGTCTCTCTCTGAGTAATTCAAAAGGAAACATTCCTATGATCCTCTTTAAAGGAAAGACTCCTATGCTTATCTCCAAAGGATCCTTGGTTCCCGTTCTTACCCATATGTCCTATGGTTATCTCCAAAGGAATCAAAGGAAACACATGTGTATCAGTTTCCTGTGTTTAGATCTCTTTCTTAGTCACATTTCACTGAACCGGGCCTCCACAGAGAGACCAAGCACCAGCACCGGCCGTGCCCGGGGACCCACACTTAAGTCCCTCTCCTGAGTTTTATCAACCATGGGCCTGGGTTAAAGAGCCTCGCGCTCTTGGTTCTCCATTCCACACTTAGTTAGATTTCGCTGACCCGGGCCTCCAAGGAGAGACCAAGCACCAGCACCGGCCATGCCCGGAGACCCACACTTAAGCCCCCGTCCTGAGTGTTATCAACCATGGGCCTGGTTTAAGAGCCTCGTGCTCTTGGTTCTCCATTCCACACTTATTCAGATTTCGCTGACCCGGGCCTCCAAGGAGAGACCAAGCACCAGCACCGGCCGTGCCCTGAGACCCACACTTAAGCCCCCGTCCTGAGTGTTATCACCCATGGGCCTTGGTTAAAGAGCCTCGCGCCCTTGGTTCTCCATTCCACACTTAGTCCGATTTCGCTGACCCGGGCCTCCAAGGAGAGACCAGGCACCAGCACCGGCCGTGCCCTGAGACCCACACTTAAGCCCCCGTCCTGAGTGTTATCACCCATGGGCCTGGGTTAAAGAGCCTCGCTCCCTTGGTTCTCCATTCCACACTTAGTCAGATTTCGCTGACCCAGATCTCCAAGGAGAGACCAAGCACCAGCACCGGCCATGCCCGGAGACCCACACGTAAGTCCCCGTCCTAAGTGTTATCACCCATGGGCCTCGGTTAAAGAGCCTCGTGCTCTAGGTTCTCCATTCCACACTTAATCAGATTTCGCTGACCCGGTTCTCCAAGGAGAGACCAAGCACCAGCACCGGCCGTTCCCGGGGACCCACAGTTAGGCCCCCGTCCTGAGTGCTGAAAATGCCTAGAAATGTCTCACTCTTTGTGTTAGGGAAAGATACAATACTTGGGACACTTCTAGGCGCTTTACATTATAGCAAAAATGCCTAGAAATGTCCCACACTTTTTCATGGGGAAAAATACAAAACATGGGAGAAAAAACCTCCAAATATTGCTGAGCCCGGGGACCCACTCTAAAGCCAACACCCTGAGTGCTGAAAATGCCTAGAAATGTTCCACTCTTTGTGTCAGGGAAAAATACATTACATGGGACATTTGTAGGCGCTTTATATTATAGCAAAAATGTCTAGAAATGTCCCAACCAATCAGAATGAGCCGGACGCTTCTAGGCACTTATCATTGAGGCAAAATGCCTGGAAATGTCCCACACCTTTGGTGTTAGGGTAATACAATACATGGGACACTTGTAGGCACTTTACATTACAGCAAAATGCCTAGAAATGTCCCACACTAGGGGTTACGGAAGTGCAATATTTGGGTCTCTCTCTGAGTAATTCAAAAGGAAACATTCCTATGATCCTCTTTAAAGGAAACACTCCTATGCTTATCTCCAAAGGATCCTTGTTTCCTGTTCTTACCCATGTTGCCTATGGTTATCTCCAAGGGAATCAAAGGAAACATATGTATATCAGTTTCCTGTGTTTAGATCTCTTTCTTAGTCACATTTCACTGACCCTGGCCACCAAGGAGTGACCAAGCACCAGCCCCGGCCATGCCCGGGGACCCACACTTAAGCCCCCGTCCTGAGTGTTATCACCCATGGGCCTGGGTTAAAGAGCCTCGTTCTCTTGGTTCTCCATTCCAAACTTAGTCAGATTTCGCTGACCCGGGCCTCCAAGGAGAGACCAAGCACCAGCACCGGCCATGCCCGGAGACCCACACTTAAGCCCCCGTCCTGAGTGTTATCACCCATGGGCCTTGGTTAAAGAGCCTCGCGCCCTTGGTTCTCCATTCCACACTTAGTCCGATTTCGCTGACCCAGGCCTCCATGGAGAGACCCAGCACCAGCACTGGCTGTGCCCGGAGACCCACACTTAAGCCCCCGTCCTGAATGTTATCACCCATGGGCCTGGGTTAAAGAGCCTCGCGCCCTTGGTCTTCCATTCCACACTTAGTCACTTTTCGCTGACCCGGGCATACATTAAGAGACCCAGTACCAGCACCGGCCGTGCCCTGAGACCCACACTTAAGCCCCCGTCCTGAGTGTTATCACCCATGGGCCTTGGTTAAAGAGCCTCGCGCCCTTGGTTCTCCATTCCACACTTAGTCCGATTTCGCTGACCCAGGCCTCCATGGAGAGACCCAGCACCAGCACCGGCTGTGCCCAGAGACCCACACTTAAGCCCCCGTCCTGAATGTTATCACCCATGGGCCTTGGTTAAAGAGCCTCGCGCCTTTGGTTCTCGATTCCACACTTAGTCCGATTTCGCTGACCCGGGCCTCCATGGAGAGACCCAGCACCAGCACCGGCCGTTCCCGGGGACCCACACTTAGGCCCCCGTCCTGAGTGCTGAAAATGCCTAGAAATGTCTCACTCTTTGTGTTAGGGAAAGATACAATACTTGGGACACTTCTAGGCGCTTTACATTATAGCAAAAATGCCTAGAAATGTCCCACACTTTTTCATGGGGAAAAATACAAAACATGGGAGAAAAAACCTCCAAATATTGCTGAGCCCGGGGACCCACTCTAAAGCCAACACCCTTAGTGCTGAAAATGCCTAGAAATGTTCCACTCTTTGTGTCAGGGAAAAATACAATACATGGGACATTTGTAGGCGCTTTATATTACAGCAAAATGCCTAGAAATGTCCCACACTAGGGGTTACGGAAGTGCAATATTTGGGTCTCTCTCTGAGTAATTCAAAAGGAAACATTCCTATGATCCTCTTTAAAGGAAACACTCCTATGCTTATCTCCAAAGGATCCTTGTTTCCTGTTCTTACCCATGTTGCCTATGGTTATCTCCAAGGGAATCAAAGGAAACATATGTATATCAGTTTCCTGTGTTTAGATCTCTTTCTTAGTCACATTTCACTGACCCTGGCCACCAAGGAGTGACCAAGCACCAGCACCGGCCATGCCCGGGGACCCACACTTAAGCCCCCGTCCTGAGTGTTATCACCCATGGGCCTGGGTTAAAGAGCCTCGTTCTCTTGGTTCTCCATTCCACACTTAGTCAGATTTCGCTGACCCGGGCCTCCAAGGAGAGACCAAGCACCAGCACCGGCCATGCCCGGAGACCCACACTTAAGCCCCCGTCCTGAGTGTTATCACCCATGGGCCTTGGTTAAAGAGCCTCGCGCCCTTGGTTCTCCATTCCACACTTAGTCCGATTTCGCTGACCCAGGCCTCCATGGAGAGACCCAGCACCAGCACTGGCTGTGCCCGGAGACCCACACTTAAGCCCCCGTCCTGAATGTTATCACCCATGGGCCTGGGTTAAAGAGCCTCGCGCCCTTGGTCTTCCATTCCACACTTAGTCACTTTTCGCTGACCCGGGCATACATTAAGAGACCCAGTACCAGCACCGGCCGTGCCCTGAGACCCACACTTAAGCCCCCGTCCTGAGTGTTATCACCCATGGGCCTTGGTTAAAGAGCCTCGCGCCCTTGGTTCTCCATTCCACACTTAGTCCGATTTCGCTGACCCAGGCCTCCATGGAGAGACCCAGCACCAGCACCGGCTGTGCCCAGAGACCCACACTTAAGCCCCCGTCCTGAATGTTATCACCCATGGGCCTTGGTTAAAGAGCCTCGCGCCTTTGGTTCTCGATTCCACACTTAGTCCGATTTCGCTGACCCAGGCCTCCATGGAGAGACCCAGCACCAGCACCGGCCGTTCCCGGGGACCCACACTTAGGCCCCCGTCCTGAGTGCTGAAAATGCCTAGAAATGTCTCACTCTTTGTGTTAGGGAAAGATACAATACTTGGGACACTTCTAGGCGCTTTACATTATAGCAAAAATGCCTAGAAATGTCCCACACTTTTTCATGGGGAAAAATACAAAACATGGGAGAAAAAACCTCCAAATATTGCTGAGCCCGGGGACCCACTCTAAAGCCAACACCCTTAGTGCTGAAAATAACTAGAAATGTTCCACTCTTTGTGTCAGGGAAAAATACAATACATGGGACATTTGTAGGCGCTTTATATTACAGCAAAATGCCTAGAAATGTCCCACACTAGGGGTTACGGAAGTGCAATATTTGGGTCTCTCTCTGAGTAATTCAAAAGGAAACATTCCTATGATCCTCTTTAAAGGAAACACTCCTATGCTTATCTCCAAAGGATCCTTGTTTCCTGTTCTTACCCATGTTGCCTATGGTTATCTCCAAGGGAATCAAAGGAAACATATGTATATCAGTTTCCTGTGTTTAGATCTCTTTCTTAGTCACATTTCACTGACCCTGGCCACCAAGGAGTGACCAAGCACCAGCACCGGCCATGCCCGGGGACCCACACTTAAGCCCCCGTCCTGAGTGTTATCACCCATGGGCCTGGGTTAAAGAGCCTCGTTCTCTTGGTTCTCCATTCCACACTTAGTCAGATTTCGCTGACCCGGGCCTCCAAGGAGAGACCAAGCACCAGCACCGGCCATGCCCGGAGACCCACACTTAAGCCCCCGTCCTGAGTGTTATCACCCATGGGCCTTGGTTAAAGAGCCTCGCGCCCTTGGTTCTCCATTCCACACTTAGTCCGATTTCGCTGACCCAGGCCTCCATGGAGAGACCCAGCACCAGCACTGGCTGTGCCCGGAGACCCACACTTAAGCCCCCGTCCTGAATGTTATCACCCATGGGCCTGGGTTAAAGAGCCTCGCGCCCTTGGTCTTCCATTCCACACTTAGTCACTTTTCGCTGACCCGGGCATACATTAAGAGACCCAGTACCAGCACCGGCCGTGCCCTGAGACCCACACTTAAGCCCCCGTCCTGAGTGTTATCACCCATGGGCCTTGGTTAAAGAGCCTCGCGCCCTTGGTTCTCCATTCCACACTTAGTCCGATTTCGCTGACCCAGGCCTCCATGGAGAGACCCAGCACCAGCACCGGCTGTGCCCAGAGACCCACACTTAAGCCCCCGTCCTGAATGTTATCACCCATGGGCCTTGGTTAAAGAGCCTCGCGCCTTTGGTTCTCCATTCCACACTTAGTCCGATTTCGCTGACCCAGGCCTCCATGGAGAGACCCAGCACCAGCACCGGCTGTGCCCGGGGACCCACACTTAGGCCCCCGTCCTGAGTGCTGAAAATGCCTAAAAATGTCTCACTCTTTGTGTTAGGGAAAGATACAATACTTGGGAAACTTCTAGGCACTTTACATTACAACAAAAATGCCTGGAAATGTCCGACACCTTTGGTGTTAGGGTAATACAATACATGGGACACTTGTAGGCACTTTACATTACAGCAAAATGCCTAGAAATGTCCCACACTAGGGGTTACGGAAGTGCAATATTTGGGTCTCTCTCTGAGTAATTCAAAAGGAAACATTCCTATGATCCTCTTTAAAGGAAACACTCCTATGCTTATCTCCAAAGGATCCTTGGTTCCTGTTCTTACCCATATTGCCTATGGTTATCTCCAAAGGAATCAAAGGAAACATATGTATATCAGTTTCCTGTGTTTAGATCTCTTTCTTAGTTACATTTCACTGACCCTGGCCACCAAGGAGTGACCAAGCACCAGCACCGGCCGTGCCCGGGGACCCACACTTAAGCCCCCGTCCTGAGTGTTATCACCCATGGGCCTGGGTTAAAGAGCCTCGCGCTCTTGTTTCTCCATTCCACACTTAGTCAGATTTCGCTGACCCGGGCCTCCAAGGAGAGACCAAGCACCAGCACCGGCCATGCCCGGAGACCCACACTTAAGTCCCCGTCCTGAGTGTTATCAACCATGGGCCTGGTTTAAGAGCCTCGTGCTCTTGGTTCTCCATTCCACACTTATTCAGATTTCGCTGACCCGGGCCTCCAAGGAGAGACCAAGCACCAGCACCGGCAGTGCCCTGAGACCCACACTTAAGCCCCCGTCCTGAGTGTTATCACCCATGGGCCTTGGTTAAAGAGCCTCGCGCCCTTGGTTCTCCATTCCACACTTAGTCCGATTTCGCTGACCCGGGCCTCCAAGGAGAGACCAAGCACCAGCACCGGCCGTGCCCTGAGACCCACACTTAAGACCCCGTCCTGAGTGTTATCACCCAAGGGCCTTGGTTAAAGAGCCTCGCGCCCTTGGTTCTCCATTCCACACTTAGTCCGATTTCGCTGACCCAGGCCTCCATGGAGAGACCCAGCACCAGCACCGGCTGTGCCCGGGGACCCACACTTAGGCCCCCGTCCTGAGTGCTGAAAATGCCTAGAAATGTCTCACTCTTTGTGTTAGGGAAAGATACAATACTTTGGACACTTCTAGGCACTTTACATTACAGCAAAAATGCCTGGAAATGTCCGACACCTTTGGTGTTAGGGTAATACAATACATTGGACACTTGTAGGCACTTTACATTACAGCAAAATGCCTAGAAATGTCCCACACTAGGGGTTACGGAAGTGCAATATTTGGGTCTCTCTCTGAGTAATTCAAAAGGAAACATTCCTATGATCCTCTTTAAAGGAAACACTCCTATGCTTATCTCCAAAGGATCCTTGGTTCCCGTTCTTACCCATATGTCCTATGGTTATCTCCAAAGGAATCAAAGGAAACACATGTGTATCAGTTTCCTGTGTTTAGATCTCTTTCTTAGTCACATTTCACTGAACCGGGCCTCCACAGAGAGACCAAGCACCAGCACCGGCCGTGCCCGGGGACCCACACTTAAGTCCCTCTCCTGAGTGTTATCACCCATGGGCCTGGGTTAAAGAGCCTCGCGCTCTTGGTTCTCCATTCCACACTTAGTTAGATTTCGCTGACCCGGGCCTCCAAGGAGAGACCAAGCACCAGCACCGGCCATGCCCGGAGACCCACACTTAAGCCCCCGTCCTGAGTGTTATCAACCATGGGCCTGGTTTAAGAGCCTCGTGCTCTTGGTTCTCCATTCCACACTTATTCAGATTTCGCTGACCCGGGCCTTCAAGGAGAGACCAAGCACCAGCACCGGCCGTGCCCTGAGACCCACACTTAAGCCCCCGTCCTGAGTGTTATCACCCATGGGCCTTGGTTAAAGAGCCTCGCGCCCTTGGTTCTCCATTCCACACTTAGTCCGATTTCGCTGACCCGGGCCTCCAAGGAGAGACCAGGCACCAGCACCGGCCGTGCCCTGAGACCCACACTTAAGCCCCCGTCCTGAGTGTTATCACCCATGGGCCTGGGTTAAAGAGCCTCGCTCCCTTGGTTCTCCATTCCACACTTAGTCAGATTTCGCTGAACCAGATCTCCAAGGAGAGACCAAGCACCAGCACCGGCCATGCCTGGAGACCCACACGTAAGTCCCCGTCCTAAGTGTTATCACCCATGGGCCTCGGTTAAAGAGCCTCGTGCTCTAGGTTCTCTATTCCACACTTAATCAGATTTCGCTGACCCGGTTCTCCAAGGAGAGACCAAGCACCAGCACCGGCCGTGCCCTGAGACCCACACTTAAGCCCCCGTCCTGAGTGTTATCACCCATGGGCCTTGGTTAAAGAGCCTCGCGCCCTTGGTTCTCCATTCCACACTTAGTCCGATTTCGCTGACCCGGGCCTCCAAGGAGAGACCAGGCACCAGCACCGGCCGTGCCCTGAGACCCACACTTAAGCCCCCGTCCTGAGTGTTATCACCCATGGGCCTGGGTTAAAGAGCCTCGCGCCCTTGGTCTTCCATTCCACACTTAGTCACTTTTCGCTGACCCGGGCATACATTAAGAGACCCAGTACCAGCACCGGCCGTGCCTTGAGACCCACACTTAAGCCTCCGTCCTGAGTGTTATCACCCATGGGCCTTGGTTAAAGAGCCTCGCGCCCTTGGTTCTCCATTCCACACTTAGTCCGATTTCGCTGACCCAGGCCTCCATGGAGAGACCCAGCACCAGCACCGGCTGTGCCCAGAGACCCACACTTAAGCCCCCGTCCTGAATGTTATCACCCATGGGCCTGGGTTAAAGAGCCTCGCGCCCTTGGTCTTCCATTCCACACTTAGTCACTTTTCGCTGACCCGGGCATACATTAAGAGACCCAGTACCAGCACCGGCCGTGCCTTGAGACCCACACTTAAGCCTCCGTCCTGAGTGTTATCACCCATGGGCCTGGGTTAAAGAGCCTCGCGCCCTTGGTTCTCCATTCCACACTTAGTCCGATTTCGCTGACCCAGGCCTCCATGGAGAGACCCAGCACCAGCACTGGCTGTGCCCGGAGACCCACACTTAAGCCCCCGTCCTGAATGTTATCACCCATGGGCCTGGGTTAAAGAGCCTCGCGCCCTTGGTCTTCCATTCCACACTTAGTCACTTTTCGCTGACCCGGGCATACATTAAGAGACCCAGTACCAGCACCGGCCGTGCCCTGAGACCCACACTTAAGCCCCCGTCCTGAGTGTTATCACCCATGGGCCTTGGTTAAAGAGCCTCGCGCCCTTGGTTCTCCATTCCACACTTAGTCCGATTTCGCTGACCCAGGCCTCCATGGAGAGACCCAGCACCAGCACCGGCTGTGCCCAGAGACCCACACTTAAGCCCCCGTCCTGAATGTTATCACCCATTGGCCTTGGTTAAAGAGCCTCGCGCCTTTGGTTCTCCATTCCACACTTAGTCCGATTTCGCTGACCCAGGCCTCCATGGAGAGACCCAGCACCAGCATCGGCCGTTCCCGGGGACCCACACTTAGGCCCCCGTCCTGAGTGCTGAAAATGCCTAGAAATGTCTCACTCTTTGTGTTAGGGAAAGATACAATACTTGGGACACTTCTAGGCGCTTTACATTATAGCAAAAATGCCTAGAAATGTCCCACACTTTTTCATGGGGAAAAATACAAAACATGGGAGAAAAAACCTCCAAATATTGCTGAGCCCGGGGACCCACTCTAAAGCCAACACCCTGAGTGCTGAAAATGCCTAGAAATGTTCCACTCTTTGTGTCAGGGAAAAATACATTACATGGGACATTTGTAGGCGCTTTATATTATAGCAAAAATGCCTAGAAATGTCCCAACCAATCAGAATGAGCCGGACGCTTCTAGGCACTTATCATTGAGGCAAAATGTCTGGAAATGTCCCACACCTTTGGTGTTAGGGTAATACAATACATGGGACACTTGTAGGCACTTTACATTACAGCAAAATGCCTAGAAATGTCCCACACTAGGGGTTACGGAAGTGCAATATTTGGGTCTCTCTCTGAGTAATTCAAAAGGAAACATTCCTATGATCCTCTTTAAAGGAAACACTCCTATGCTTATCTCCAAAGGATCCTTGTTTCCTGTTCTTACCCATGTTGCCTATGGTTATCTCCAAGGGAATCAAAGGATACATATGTATATCAGTTTCCTGTGTTTAGATCTCTTTCTTAGTCACATTTCACTGACCCTGGCCACCAAGGAGTGACCAAGCACCAGCACCGGCCATGCCCGGGGACCCACACTTAAGCCCCCGTCCTGAGTGTTATCACCCATGGGCCTGGGTTAAAGAGCCTCGTTCTCTTGGTTCTCCATTCCACACTTAGTCAGATTTCGCTGACCCGGGCCTCCAACGAGAGACCAAGCACCAGCACCGGCCATGCCCGGAGACCCACACTTAAGCCCCCGTCCTGAGTGTTATCACCCATGGGCCTTGGTTAAAGAGCCTCGCGCCCTTGGTTCTCCATTCCACACTTAGTCCGATTTCGCTGACCCAGGCCTCCATGGAGAGACCCAGCACCAGCACTGGCTGTGCCCGGAGACCCACACTTAAGCCCCCGTCCTGAATGTTATCACCCATGAGCCTGGGTTAAAGAGCCTCGCGCCCTTGGTCTTCCATTCCACACTTAGTCACTTTTCGCTGACCCGGGCATACATTAAGAGACCCAGTACCAGCACCGGCCGTGCCCTGAGACCCACACTTAAGCCCCCGTCCTGAGTGTTATCACCCATGGGCCTTGGTTAAAGAGCCTCGCGCCCTTGGTTCTCCATTCCACACTTAGTCCGATTTCGCTGACCCGGGCCTCCCAGGAGAGACCAAGCACCAGCACCGGCCATGCCGGGAGACCCACACTTAAGCCCCCGTCCTGAGTGTTATCACCCATGGGCCTGGTTTAAGAGCCTCGTGCTCTTGGTTCTCCATTCCACACTTATTCAGATTTCGCTGACCCGGGCCTCCAAGGAGAGACCAAGCACCAGCACCGGCCATGCCCTGAGACCCACACTTAAGCCCCCGTCCTGAGTGTTATCACCCATGGGCCTTGGTTAAAGAGCCTCGCGCCCTTGGTTCTCCATTCCACACTTAGTCCGATTTCGCTGACCCAGGCCTCCATGGAGAGACCCAGCACCAGCACCGGCTGTGCCCGGGGACCCACACTTAGGCCCCCGTCCTGAGTGCTGAAAATGCCTAGAAATGTCTCACTCTTTGTGTTAGGGAAAGATACAATACTTGGGACACTTCTAGGCACTTTACATTACAGCAAAATGCCTAGAAATGTCCCACACTAGGGGTTACGGAAGTGCAATATTTGGGTCTCTCTCTGAGTAATTCAAAAGGAAACATTCCCATGATCCTAAAGCCCAACCCTGAGTGCTAAAAAATGCCTAGAAATGTCTCACTCTTTGTGTTAGGTTAAAAAAAATGAAAAATACATGGGACACTTGTAGGCACTTTACCGTTAAGCAAAAATGCCTCGAAATGTCCCACACGTTTTGTTAGGGAAAAATACAATAAATTGGAGAAAAAATTCCTGAGCACCAGCCAAGCCCGGGAACCCACTTTAAAGCCCAACCCTGAGTGCTGAAAAATGCCTAGAAATGTCTCACTCTTTGTGTCAGGTTAAAATAAATAAAAATACATGGGACACTTGTAGGCACTTTACAGTGTAGCAAAATTGCCTCGAAATGTCCCACACGTTTTGTTAGGGAAAATTACAATACATTGGAGAAAAAATTCCCCAGCACCAGCCAAGCCCGGGAACCCACTCTGAAGGACCACCCTGAGTGATGAAAAATGCCTAGAAATGTCTCACTCTTTGTGTTATGTAAACAAATACATGGGACACTTGTAGGCACTTTACAGTGTAGCAAAAATGCCTCGAAATGTCCCACACGTTTTGTTAGGGAAAAATACAATACATTGGAGAAAAAATTCTCCAGCACCAGCCAAGCCCGGGAACCCACTCTGAAGGTCCACCCTAAGTGATGAAAAATACCTAGAAATGTCTCACTCTTTGTGTTAGGTAAAAACAAAACAAAAAATACATGAGACACTTGTAGGCACTTTACATTATAGCAAGAATGCCTAGAAATGTCCTAAATGTTTTTTTTTTAGAGAAAAATAGCCCGGGGACCCACTCTAAAGCTCCACCTTGAGTGCTAAAATATGCCTAGAAATGTCTCACTATTTGTGTTAGGTAAAAACAAAACAAAAAATACATGGGACACTTGGAGGCACTTTACAGTGTAGCAAAAATGCCTTGAAATATCCCACACGTTTTACAAGGGAAAAATACAATACATTGGAGAAAAAATTCTCCAGCGCCAAGCCCGGGAACCAACTCTGAAGGCCCACCCTGAGTGATGAAAAAATGCCTAGAAATGTCTCACTCTTTGTGTTAGGTAAAAAAAGGACATGGGACACTTGTAGGCACTTTACAGTGTAGCAAAAATGCCTAGAAAAGTCCCACACGTTTTGTTAGGTAAAAAAGATATACATTGGAGAAAAAATTCTCCAGCACCAGCCAAGCCCGGGAACACACTCTGAAGGCCCACCCTGAGTGATGAAAAATGCCTAGAAATGTCTCACTCTTTGTGTTAGGTTAAAAAAAAATAAAAAATACATGGGACACTTGTAGGCACTTTACAGTAATGCAAAAATGCCTCGAAATGTCCCACACGTTTTGTTAGGGAAAAATACAATAAATTGGAGAAAAAATTCCCGAGCACCAGCCAAGCCCGGGAACCCACTTTAAAGCCCAACCCTGAGTGCTGAAAAATGCCTAGAAATGTCTCACTCTTTGTGTTAGGTTAAAATAAATAAAAATACATGGGACACTTGTAGGCACTTTACAGTGTAGCAAAATTGCCTCGAAATGTCCCACACGTTTTGTTAGGGATAAATACCATTCATGGTAGAAAAAAATCTCCAGCACCAGCCATGCCCGGGGACCCACTTTAAAGCCCAACCCTGAGTGCTGAAAGATGCCTAGAAATGTCTCTCTCTTTGTGTTAGGTTAAAAAAAAATAAAAATACATGGGACACTTGTAGGTACTTTACAGTGTAGCAAAAATGCCTCGAAATGTCCCACACGTTTTGGTAGGGAAAAATACAATACATTGGAGAAAGAATTCCCCAGCACAAGCCAAGTCCGGGAACCCACTCTGAAGGCCCACCCTGAGTGATGAAAAATGCCTAGAAATGTCTCAATCGTTGTGTCAGGTAAAAACAACACAAAAAATACATTGGACACTTGGAGGCACTTTACAGTGTAGCAAAAATGCCTTGAAATATCCCACACGTTTTACAAGGGAAAAATACAATACATTGGAGAAAAAATTCTCCAGCGCCAAGCCCGGGAACCAACTCTGAAGGCCCACCCTGAGTGATGAAAAAATGCCTAGAAATGTCTCACTCTTTGTGTTAGGTAAAAAAAGGACATGGGACACTTTTAGGCACTTTACATTATACCAGGAATGCCTAGAAATGTCCCTAATGTTTTGTTAGGGAAGAATACAATACATGGTATGAAAAATTCTCCAGCATCATCCAAGCCGGGGATCCACTTTAAAGCCCCACCCTGAGTGCTGTAAAATGCCTAGAAATGTCTCACTCTTTGTGTTATGTAAACAAATACATGGGACACTTTCAGGCACTTTACATTATAGCAAGAATGCCTAGAAATGTCCCACACGTTTTGTTAGGTAAAAAAGATATACATGGGAGAAACAATTCTCCAGCACCAGCCAAGACCGGGAACCCACTCTGAAAGCCCAACCTGAGTGATGAAAAATGCCTAGAAATGTCTCACTCTTTGTGTTAGGTAAAAACAAAACAAAAAATACATGGGACACTTGGAGGCACATTACAGTGTAGCAAAAATGCCTTGAAATATCCCACACGCTTTACAAGGGAAAAATACAATACATTGGAGAAAAAATTCTCCAGCGCCAAGCCCGGCAACCAACTCTGAAGGCCCACCCTGAGTGATGAAAAA
The DNA here is from genome assembly GCF_947347685.1 of Pleuronectes platessa. Taxonomy (NCBI): domain Eukaryota; kingdom Metazoa; phylum Chordata; class Actinopteri; order Pleuronectiformes; family Pleuronectidae; genus Pleuronectes; species Pleuronectes platessa. The sequence continues at coordinate 243,865 of NW_026519001.1, forward strand.
ATGCCTAGAAATGTCTCACTCTTTGTGTTATGTAAAAAAAGGACATGGGACACTTGTAGGCACTTTACATCATAGCAAAAATGCCTAGAAATGTCCCAAATGTTTTGTTAGGGATAAATACAATACATGGTAGAAAAAATTCTCCAGCACCAGCCAAGCCCGGGGACCCGCTCTAAAGCCCAACCCTGAGTGCTAAAAAATGTCTAGAAATGTCTCACTCTTTTTGTTAGGTTAAAAAAAATAAAAATACATGGGACACTTGTAGGCACTTTACAGTGTAGCAAAAATGCCTCGAAATGTCCCACACGTTTTGTTAGGGAAAAATACAATACATTGGAGAAAAAATTCTCCAGCACCAGCCAAGCCCGGGAACACACTCTGAAGGCCCACCCTGAGTGATGAAAAATGCCTAGAAATGTCTCACTCTTTGTGTTAGGTTAAAAAAAAATGAAAAATACATGGGACACTTGTAGGCACTTTACAGTTAAGCAAAAATGCCTCGAAATGTCCCACACGTTTTGTTAGGGAAAAATACAATAAATTGGAGAACAAATTCCCGAGCACCAGCCAAGCCCGGGAACCCACTTTAAAGCCCAACCCTGATTGCTGAAAAATGCCTAGAAATGTCTCACTCTTTGTGTTAGGTTAAAATAAATAAAAATACATGGGAAACTTGTAGGCACTTTACAGTGTAGCAAAATTGCCTCGAAATGTCCCACACGTTTTGTTAGGGAAAATTACAATACATTGGAGAAAAAATTCCCCAGCACCAGCCAAGCCCGGGAACCCACTCTGAAGGACCACCCTGAGTGATGAAAAATGCCTAGAAATGTCTCACTCTTTGCTTTATGTAAACAAATACATGGGACACTTGTAGGCACTTTACAGTGTAGCAAAAATGCCACGAAATGTCCCACACGTTTTGTTAGGGAAAAATACAATACATTGGAGAAAAAATTCTCCAGCACCAGCCAAGCCCGGGAACCCACTCTGAAGGTCCACCCTGAGTGATGAAAAATACCTAGAAATGTCTCACTCTTTGTGTTAGGTAAAAACAAAACAAAAAATACATGAGACACTTGTAGGCACTTTACATTATAGCAACAATGCCTAGAAATGTCCTAAATGTTTTTTTTTTAGAGAAAAATAGCCCGGGGACCCACTCTAAAGCTCCACCTTGAGTGCTAAAATATGCCTAGAAATGTCTCACTATTTGTGTTAGGTAAAAACAAAAGAAAAAAATAAATGGGACACTTGGAGGCACTTTACAGTGTAGCAAAAATGCCTTGAAATATCCCACACGTTTTACAAGGGAAAAATACAATACATTGGAGAAAAAATTCTCCAGCGCCAAGCCCGGGAACCAACTCTGAAGGCCCACCCTGAGTGATGAAAAAATGCCTAGAAATGTCTCACTCTTTGTGTTAGGTAAAAAAAGGACATGGGACACTTGTAGGCACTTTACAGTGTAGCAAAAATGCCTAGAAAAGTCCCACACGTTTTGTTAGGTAAAAAAGATATACATTGGAGAAAAAATTCTCCAGCACCAGCCAAGCCCGGGAACACACTCTGAAGGCCCACCCTGAGTGATGAAAAATGCCTAGAAATGTCTCACTCTTTGTGTTAGGTTAAAAAAAAATGAAAAATACATGGGACACTTGTAGACACTTTACAGTAAAGCAAAAATGCCTCGAAATGTCCCACACGTTTTGTTAGGGAAAAATACAATAAATTGGAGAAAAAATTCCCCAGCACCAGCCAAGCCCGGGAACCCACTCTGAAGGACCACCCTGAGTGATGAAAAATGCCTAGAAATGTCTCACTCTTTGTGTTAGGTAAAAACAAAACAAAAAATACATTGGACACTTGGAGGCACTTTACAGTGTACCAAAAATGCCTTGAAATATCCCACACGTTTTACAAGGGAAAAATACAATACATTGGAGAAAAAATTCTCCAGCGCCAAGCCCGGGAACCAACTCTGAAGGCCCACCCTGAGTGATGAAAAAATGCCTAGAAATGTCTCACTCTTTGTTTTAGGTAAAAAAAGGACATGGGACACTTGTAGGCACTTTACATCATAGCAAAAATGCCTAGAAATGTCCCAAATGTTTTGTTAGGGAAAAATGAAATACATGGGAGAAAAAATTCTCCAGCACTAGCCAAGCCTGGGGATCTACTCTAAAGCCCCACCCTGAGTGCTGAAAAATGCCTAGAAATGTCCCACTCTTTGTGTTAGGTTAAAAAAAATAAAAATACATGGGACACTTGTAGGTACTTTACAGTGTAGCAAAAATGCCTCGAAATGTCCCACACGTTTTGGTAGGGAAAAATACAATACATTGGAGAAAGAATTCCCCAGCACAAGCCAAGTCCGGGAACCCACTCTGAAGGCCCACCCTGAGTGATGAAATATGCCTAGAAATGTCTCACTCTTTGTGTTATGTAAAAAAATACATGGGACACTTGTAGGCACTTTATATTATAGCAAGAATGCCGAGAAATGTCCCAAATGTTTTGTTAGGGATAAACACAATACATGGTAGAAAAAATTCTCCAGCACCAGCCAAGCCCGGGGACCCACTCTAAAGCCCCACCCTGAGTGGTGAAAAATGCCTAGAAATATATCACTCTTTGTGTTATGTAAAACAATTACATGGGACACTTGTAGGCACTTTATATTATAGCAAGAATGCCTAGAAATGTCCCAAATGTTTTGTTAGGTATAAATACAATACATGATAGAAAAAATTCTCCAGCACCAGCCAAGCCCGGGGACCCGCTCTAAAGCCCAACCCTGAGTGCTGAAAAATGCCTAGAAATGTCTCACTCTTTGTGTTAGGTTAAAAAAAATAAAAATACATTGGACACTTGTAGGCACTTTACAGTGTAGCAAAAATGCCTCGAAATGTCCCACACGTTTTGGTAGGGAAAAATACAAAACATTGGAGAAAAAATTCCCCAGCACCAGCCAAGCCCGGGAACCCACTCTGAAGGACCACCCTGAGTGACGAAAAATGCCTAGAAATGTCTCACTCTTTGTGTTAGGTAAAAACAAAACAAAAAATACATGGGACACTTGTAGGCACTTTACATTATTGCAAGAATGCCTAGAAATGTCCCAAATGTTTTGTTAGCGAAAAATACAATACATTGGAGAAAGAATTCTCCAGCAGCAGCCAAGCCTGGGAAGCCACTCTAAAGCCCCACCCTGAGTGATGAAAAATGCCTAGAAATGTCTCACTCTTTGTGTTAGGTTAAAAAAAAATGAAAAATACATGGGACACTTGTAGGCACTTTACAGTTAAGCAAAAATGCCTTGAAATTTCCCACACGTTTTGTTAGGGAAAAATACAATAAATTGGAGAAAAAATTCCCGAGCACCAGCCAAGCCCGGGAACCCACTTTAAAGCCCAACCCTGAGTGCTGAAAAATGCCTAGAAATGTCTCACTCTTTGTGTTATGTAAAAACAAAACAAAAAATACATGGGACACTTGTAGGCACTTTACATTATAGCAAGAATGCCTAGAAATGTCCCAAATGTTTTGTTAGGGATAAACACAATACATGGTAGAAAAAATTCTCCAGCACCAGCCAAGCCCGGGGACCCACTCTAAAGCCCCACCCTGAGTGCTGAAAAATGCCTAGAAATGTCTCACTCTTTGTGTTAGGTAAAAACAAAACAAAAAATACATGAGACACTTGTAGGCACTTTACATTATAGCAAGAATGCCTAGAAATGTCCTAAATGTTTTTTTTTAGAGAAAAATAGCCCGGGGACCCACTCTAAAGCCCCACCCTGAGTGCTGAAAAATGCCTAGAAATATATCACTCTTTGTGTTATGTAAAAAAATACATGGGACACTTGTAGACACTTTATATTATAGCAAGAATGCCTAGAAATGTCCCAAATGTTTTGTTAGGGATAAACACAATACATGGTAGAAAAAATTCTCCAGCACCAGCCAAGCCCGGGGACCCACTCTAAAGCCCCACCCTGAGTGCTGAAAAATGCCTAGAAATGTCTCACACTTTGTGTTAGGTTAAAAAAAATAAAAATGCATGGGACACTTGTAGGCACTTTACATTATTGCAAGAATCCCTAGAAATGTCCCAAATGTTTTGTTAGCGAAAAATACAATACATGGGAGAAAAAATTCTCCAGCAGCAGCCAAGCCTGGGAAGCCACTCTAAAGCCCCACCCTCAGTGCTGAACAATTCCTAGATATGTCTCACTCTTTGTTTTAGGTAAAAAAAATTAAAATACATGGGACACTTTTAGGCACTTTACATTATAGCAGGAATGCCTAGAAATGTCCCTAATGTTTTGTTAGGGAAGAATACAATACATGGTAGGAAAAATTCTCCAGCATCATCCAAGCCGGGGGATCCACTTTAAAGCCCCACCCTGAGTGCTGTAAAATGCCTAGAAATGTCTCACTCTTTGTGTTATGTAAACAAATACATGGGACACTTGAAGGCACTTTACATTATAGCAAAAATGCCTAGAAAAGTCCCACACGTTTTGTTAGGTAAAAAAGATATACATGGAAGAAACAATTCTCCAGCACCAGGCAAGCCCGGGAACCCACTCTGAAAGCCCACCCTGTGAGATGAAAAAATGCCTAGAAATGTCTCACTCTTTGTGTTAGGTAAAAACAAAACAAAAAATACATGGGACACTTGGAGGCACTTTACATTATAGCAAGAATGCCTAGAAATGTCCCAAATGTTTTTTTAGGGATGAACACAATACATGGTAAAAAAAATTCTCCAGCACCAGCCAAGCCCGGGGACCGACTCTGAAGGCCCACCCTGAGTGATGAAAAAATGCCTAGAAATGTCTCACTCTTTTTGCTGGTAAAAAAAAAATTCCATGGGACACTTGTAGGCACTTTACATTATAGCAAAAATGCCTAGAAAAGTCCCACACGTTTTGTTAGGTAAAAAAGATATACATGGGAGAACCAATTCTCCAGCACCAGCCAAGCCCGGGAACCCACTCTGAAAGCCCAGCCTGAGTGATGAAAAAATGCCTGGAAATGTCTCACTCTTTTTGCTGGTAAAAATAAAAATACATGGGACACTTGTAGACACTTTACAGTGTACCAAAAATGCATCGAAATGTCCCGCACGTTTTGTTAGGGAAAAATACAATACATTGGATAAACAATTCTCCAGCACCAGCCAAGACCGGGAACCCACTCTGAAAGCCCAACCTGAGTGATGAAAAATGCCTAGAAATGTCTCACTCTTTGTGTTAGGTAAAAACAAAACAAAAAATACATGGGACACATGGAGGCACTTTACAGTGTAGCAAAAATGCCTTGAAATATCCCACACGCTTTACAAGGGAAAAATACAATACATTGGAGAAAAAATTCTCCAGCGCCAAGCCCGGGAACCAACTCTGAAGGCCGACCCTGAGTGATGAAAAAATGCCTAGAAATGTCTCACTCTTTGTGTTAGGTAAAAAAAGGACATGGGACACTTGTAGGCACTTTACATCATAGCAAAAATGCCTAGAAATGTCCCAAATGTTTTGTTAGGGATAAATACAATACATGGTAGAAAAAATTCTCCAGCACCAGCCAAGCCCGGGGACCCGCTCTAAAGCCCAACCCTGAGTGCTAAAAAATGCCTAGAAATGTCTCACTCTTTGTGTTAGGTTAAAAAAAATAAAAATACATGGGACACTTGTAGGCACTTTACAGTGTAGCAAAAATGCCTCGAAATGTCCCACACGTTTTGTTACGGAAAAATACAATACATTGGAGAAAAAATTCTCCAGCACCAGCCAAGCCCGGGAACACACTCTGAAGGCCCACCCTGAGTGATGAAAAATGCCTAGAAATGTCTCACTCTTTGTGTTAGGTTGAAAAAAAATGAAAAATACATGGGACACTTGTAGGCACTTTACAGTGAAGCAAAAATGCCTCGAAATGTCCCAAACGTTTTGTTAGGGAAAAATACAATAAATTGGAGAAAAAATTCCTGAGCACCAGCCAAGCCCGGGAACCCACTTTAAAGCCCAACCCTGAGTGCTGAAAAATGCCTAGAAATGTCTCACTCTTTGTGTTAGGTTAAAATAAATACAAATACATGGGACACTTGTAGGCACTTTACAGTGTAGCAAAATTGCCTCGAAATGTCCCACACGTTTTGTTAGGGAAAATTACAATACATTGGAGAAAAAATTCCCCAGCACCAGCCAAGCCCGGGGACCCGCTCTAAAGCCCAACCCTGAGTGCTAAAAAATGCCTAGAAATGTCTCACTCTTTGTGTTAGGTAAAAACAAAACAAAAAATACATGAGACACTTGTAGGCACTTTACATTATGGCAAGAATGCCTAGAAATGTCCTAAATGTTTTTTTTTAGAGAAAAATAGCCCGGGGACCCACTCTAAAGCTCCACCTTGAGTGCTAAAATATGCCTAGAAATGTCTCACTCTTTGTGTTAGGTAAAAACAAAACAAAAAATACATGGGACACTTGGAGAGACTTTACAGTGTAGCAAAAATGCCTTGAAATATCCCACACGTTTTACAAGGGAAAAATACAATACATTGGAGAAAAAATTCTCCAGCGCCAAGCCCGGGAACCAACTCTGAAGGCCCACCCTGAGTGATGAAAAAATGCCTAGAAATGTCTCACTCTTTGTGTTAGGTAAAAAAAGGACATGGGACTTTTGTAGGCACTTTACATCATAGCAAAAATGCCTAGAAATGTCCCAAATGTTTTGTTAGGTATAAATACAATGCATGATAGAAAAAATTCTCCAGCACCAGCCAAGCCCGGGGACCCGCTCTAAAGCCCAACCCTGAGTGCTGAAAAATGCCTAGAAATGTCTCACTCTTTGTGTTAGGTTAAAAAAAATAAAAATACATTGGACACTTGTAGGCACTTTACAGTGTAGCAAAATTGCCTCGAAATGTCCCACACGTTTTTTTAGGGAAAAATACAAAACATTGGAGAAAAAATTCCCCAGCACCAGCCAAGCCCGGGAACCCAATCTGAAGGACCACCCTGAGTGACGAAAAATGCCTAGAAATGTCTCACTCTTTGTGTTAGGTAAAAACAAAACAAAAAATACATGGGACACTTGTAGGCACTTTACATTATTGCAAGAATCCCTAGAAATGTCCCAAATGTTTTGTTAGCGAAAAATACAATACATGGGAGAAAAAATTCTCCAGCAGCAGCCAAGCCTGGGAAGCCACTCTAAAGCCCCACCCTCAGTGCTGAACAATTCCTAGATATGTCTCACTCTTTGTTTTAGGTAAAAAAAATTAAAATACATGGGACACTTTTAGGCACTTTACATTATAGCAAGAATGCCTAGAAATGTCCTAAATGTTTTTTTTTAGAGAAAAATAGCCCGGGGACCCACTCTAAAGCTCCACCTTGAGTGCTAAAATATGCCTAGAAATATCTCACTCTTTGTGTTAGGTAAAAAAATACATGGGACACTTGTAGACACTTTACATTATAGCAAGAATGCCTAGAAATGTCCTAAATGTTTTTTTTAGAGAAAAATAGCCCGGGGACCCACTTTAAAGCTCCACCTTGAGTGCTAAAATATACCTAGAAATGTCTCACTCTTTGTGTTAGGTAAAAACAAAACAAAAAATACATGGGACACTTGTAGACACTTTACATCATAGCAAAAATGCCTAGAAATGTCCCAAATGTTTTGTTAGGTATAAATACAATACATGGGAGAAACAATTCTCCAGCACCAGCCAAGCCCGGGAACCCACTCTGAAAGCCCAGCCTGAGTGATGAAAAAATGCCTGGAAATGTCTCACTCTTTTTGCTGGTAAAAATAAAAATACATGGGACACTTGTAGACACTTTACAGTGTACCAAAAATGCCTCAAAAAGTCCCGCACGTTTTGTTAGGGAAAAATACAATACATTGGAGAAAAAATTCCCCAGCACCAGCCAAGCCCGGGAACCCACTCTGAAGGCCCACCCTGAGTAATGAAAAATACCTAGAAATGTCTCACTCTTTGTTTTAGGTAAAAACAAAACAAAAAATACATGAGACACTTGTAGGCACTTTACATTATAGCAAGAATGCCTAGAAATGTCCCAAATGTTTTGTTAGAGAAAAATAGCCCGGAGACCCACTCTAAAGCCCCAGCTTCAGTGCTAAAATATGCCTAGAAATGTCTCACTCTTTGTGTTATGTAAAAAAATACACGGGACACTTGGAGGCACTTTACAGTGTAGCAAAAATGCCTTGAAATATCCCACACGTTTTACAAGGGAAAAATACAATGCATTGGAGAAAAAATTCTCCAGCACCAAGCCCGGGAACCAACTCTGAAGGCCCACCCTGAGTGATGAAAAAATGCCTAGAAATGTCTCACTCTTTGTGTTAGGTAAAAAAAGGACATGGGACACTTGTAGGCACTTTACATTATAGCAAGAATGCCTAGAAATGTCCCATATGTTTTTTTAGAGAAAAATAGCCCGGGGACCCACTCTAAAGCCCCACCTTGAGTGTTAAAATATGCCTAGAAATGTCTCACTCTTTGTGTTATGTAAAAAAAAAAAAACGGAACACTTATAGGCCCTTTACATTATTGCAAAAAATGCCTAGAAATGTCCCAAATGTTTTGTTACGGATGAAAACAATACATGGTAGAAAAAATTCTCAGGCACCAGCAAAGCCCGGGGACCCACTCTAAAGCCCCACCCTGAGTGCTGAAAAATGCCTAGAAATATATAGCTCTTTGTGTTATGTAAAACAATTACATGGGACACTTGTAGGCACTTTATATTATAGCAAGAATGCCTAGAAATGTCCCAAATGTTTTGTTAGGGATAAATACCATTCATGGTAGAAAAAAATCTCCAGCACCAGCCATGCCCGGGGACCCACTTTAAAGCCCAACCCTGAGTACTGAAAAATGCCTAGAAATGTCCCAGTCTTTGTGTTAGGTTAAAAAAAATAAAAATACATGGGACACTTGTAGGTACTTTACAGTGTAGCAAAAATGCCTCGAAATGTCCCACACGTTTTGGTAGGGAAAAATACAATACATTGGAGAAAGAATTCCCCAGCACAAGCCAAGTCCGGGAACCCACTCTAAAGCCCCACCCTGAGTGGTGAAAAATGCCTAGAAATATATCACTCTTTGTGTTATGTAAAACAATTACATGGGACACTTGTAGGCACTTTATATTATAGCAAGAATGCCTAGAAATGTCCCAAATGTTTTGTTAGGGATAAATACCATTCATGGTAGAAAAAAATCTCCAGCACCAGCCATGCCCGGGGACCCACTTTAAAGCCCAACCTTGAGTGCTGAAAAATGCCTAGAAATGTCTCACTCTTTGTGTTAGGTTAAAAAAAATAAAAAATACATGGGACACTTGTAGGTACTTTACAGTGTAGCAAAAATGCCTCGAAATGTCCCACACGTTTTGGTAGGGAAAAATACAATACATTGGCGAAAGAATTCCCCAGCACAAGCCAAGTCCAGGAACCCACTCTGAAGGCCCACCCTGAGTGATGAAAAATGCCTAGAAATGTCTCACTCTTTGTGTCAGGTAAAAACAACACAAAAAATACATGGGACACTTGTAGGCACTTTACATTATAGCAAGAATGCCTAGAAATGTCCCACACGTTTTGATAGGTAAAAAAGATATACATGGGAGAAACAATTCTCCAGCACCAGCCAAGACCGGGAACCCACTCTGAAAGCCCACCCTGAGTGATGAAAAAATGCCTAGACATGTCTCACTCTTTGTGTTAGGTAAAAAAAGGACATGGGACACTTGTAGGCACTTTACATCATAGCAAAAATGCCTAGAAATGTCCCAAATGTTTTGTTAGGGAAAAATGAAATACATGGGAGAAAAAATTCTCCAGCACTAGCCAAGCCTGGGGATCTACTCTAAAGCCCCACCCTCAGTGCTGAACAATTCCTAGATATGTCTCACTATTTGTTTTAGGTAAAAACAATTAAAATACATGGGACACTTTTAGGCACTTTACATTATACCAGGAATGCCTAGAAATGTCCCTAATGTTTTGTTAGGGAAGAACACAATACATGGTAGGAAAAATTCTCCAGCATCATCCAAGCCGGGGGATCCACTTTAAAGCCCCACCCTGAGTGCTGTAAAATGCCTAGAAATGTCTCACTCTTTGTGTTATGTAAACAAATACATGGGACACTTTCAGGCACTTTACATTATAGCAAGAATGCCTAGAAATGTCCCACACATTTTGTTAGGTAAAAAAGATATACATGGGAGAAACAATTCTCCAGCACCAGCCAAGACCGGGAACCCACTCTGAAAGCCCAACCTGAGTGATGAAAAATGCCTAGAAATGTCTCACTCTTTGTGTTAGGTAAAAACAAAACAAAAAATACATGGGACACATGGAGGCACTTTACAGTGTAGCAAAAATGCCTTGAAATATCCCACACGCTTTACAAGGGAAAAATACAATACATTGGAGAAAAAATTCTCCAGCGCCAAGCCCGGGAACCAACTCTGAAGGCCGACCCTGAGTGATGAAAAAATGCCTAGAAATGTCTCACTCTTTGTGTTAGGTAAAAAAAGGACATGGGACACTTGTAGGCACTTTACATCATAGCAAAAATGCCTAGAATTTTCCCAAATGTTTTGTTAGGGATAAATACAATACATGGTAGAAAAAATTCTCCAGCACCAGCCAAGCCCGGGAACCCACTCTGAAAGCCCAGCCTGAGTGATGAAAAAATGCCTGGAAATGTCTCACTCTTTTTGCTGGTAAAAATAAAAATACATGGGACACTTGTAGACACTTTACAGTGTACCAAAAATGCCTCGAAAAGTCCCGCACGTTTTGTTAGGGAAAAATACAATACATTGGAGAAAAAATTCCCCAGCACCAGCCAAGCCCGGGAACCCACTCTGAAGGCCCACCCTGAGTAATGAAAAATACCTAGAAATGTCTCACTCTTTGTTTTAGGTAAAAACAAAACAAAAATACATGGGACACTTGTAGGCACTTTACAGTGTAGCAAAATTGCCTCGAAATGTCCCACACGTTTTGTTAGGGAAAATTACAATACATTGGAGAAAAAATTCCCCAGCACCAGCCAAGCCCGGGGACCCGCTCTGAAGCCCAACCCTGAGTGCTAAAAAATGCCTAGAAATGTCTCACTCTTTGTGTTATGTAAACAAATACATGGGACACTTGTAGGCACTTTACAGTGTAGCAAAAATGCCTCGAAATGTCCCACACGTTTTGTTAGGGAAAAATACAATACATTGGAGAAAAAATTATTCAGCACCAGCCAAGCCCGGGAACCCACTCTGAAGGTCCACCCTGAGTGATGAAAAATGCCTAGAAATGTCTCACTCTTTGTGTTATGTAAAAACAAAACAAAAAATACATGGGACACTTGTAGGCACTTTACATCATAGCAAAAATGCCTAGAAATGTCCCAAATGTTTTGTTAGGGAAAAATGAAATACATGGGAGAAAAAATTCTCCAGCACTAGCCAAGCCTGGGGATCTACTCTAAAGCCCCACCCTCAGTGCTGAACAATTCCTAGATATGTCTCACTATTTGTTTTAGGTAAAAACAATTAAAATACATGGGACACTTTTAGGCACTTTACATTATACCAGGAATGCCTAGAAATGTCCCTAATGTTTTGTTAGGGAAGAACACAATACATGGTAGGAAAAATTCTCCAGCATCATCCAAGCCGGGGGATCCACTTTAAAGCCCCACCCTGAGTGCTGTAAAATGCCTAGAAATGTCTCACTCTTTGTGTTATGTAAACAAATACATGGGACACTTTCAGGCACTTTACATTATAGCAAGAATGCCTAGAAATGTCCCACACATTTTGTTAGGTAAAAAAGATATACATGGGAGAAACAATTCTCCAGCACCAGCCAAGACCGGGAACCCACTCTGAAAGCCCAACCTGAGTGATGAAAAATGCCTAGAAATGTCTCACTCTTTGTGTTAGGTAAAAACAAAACAAAAAATACATGGGACACATGGAGGCACTTTACAGTGTAGCAAAAATGCCTTGAAATATCCCACACGCTTTACAAGGGAAAAATACAATACATTGGAGAAAAAATTCTCCAGCGCCAAGCCCGGGAACCAACTCTGAAGGCCGACCCTGAGTGATGAAAAAATGCCTAGAAATGTCTCACTCTTTGTGTTAGGTAAAAAAAGGACATGGGACACTTGTAGGCACTTTACATCATAGCAAAAATGCCTAGAATTTTCCCAAATGTTTTGTTAGGGATAAATACAATACATGGTAGAAAAAATTCTCCAGCACCAGCCAAGCCCGGGAACCCACTCTGAAAGCCCAGCCTGAGTGATGAAAAAATGCCTGGAAATGTCTCACTCTTTTTGCTGGTAAAAATAAAAATACATGGGACACTTGTAGACACTTTACAGTGTACCAAAAATGCCTCGAAAAGTCCCGCACGTTTTGTTAGGGAAAAATACAATACATTGGAGAAAAAATTCCCCAGCACCAGCCAAGCCCGGGAACCCACTCTGAAGGCCCACCCTGAGTAATGAAAAATACCTAGAAATGTCTCACTCTTTGTTTTAGGTAAAAACAAAACAAAAATACATGGGACACTTGTAGGCACTTTACAGTGTAGCAAAATTGCCTCGAAATGTCCCACACGTTTTGTTAGGGAAAATTACAATACATTGGAGAAAAAATTCCCCAGCACCAGCCAAGCCCGGGGACCCGCTCTGAAGCCCAACCCTGAGTGCTAAAAAATGCCTAGAAATGTCTCACTCTTTGTGTTATGTAAACAAATACATGGGACAATTGTAGGCACTTTACAGTGTAGCAAAAATGCCTCGAAATGTCCCACACGTTTTGTTAGGGAAAAATACAATACATTGGAGAAAAAATTATTCAGCACCAGCCAAGCCCGGGAACCCACTCTGAAGGTCCACCCTGAGTGATGAAAAATGCCTAGAAATGTCTCACTCTTTGTGTTATGTAAAAACAAAACAAAAAATACATGGGACACTTGTAGGCACTTTACATTATAGCAAGAATGCCTAGAAATGTCCCAAATGTTTTGTTAGGGATAAACACAATACATGGTAGAAAAAATTCTCCAGCACCAGCCAAGCCCGGGGACCCACTCTAAAGCCCCACCCTGAGTGCTGAAAAATGCCTAGAAATATATCACTCTTTGTGTTATGTAAAAAAATACATGGGACACTTGTAGACACTTTATATTATAGCAAGAATGCCTAGAAATGTCCCAAATGTTTTGTTAGGGATAAACACAATACATGGTAGAAAAAATTCTCCAGCACCAGCCAAGCCCGGGGACTCACTCTAAAGCCCCACCCTGAGTGCTGAAAAATGCCTAGAAATATATAGCTCTTTGTGTTATGTAAAACAATTACATGGGACACTTGTAGGCACTTTATATTATAGCAAGAATGCCTAGAAATGTCCCAAATGTTTTGTTAGGGATAAATACCATTCATGGTAGAAAAAAATCTCCAGCACCAGCCATGCCCGGGGACCCACTTTAAAGCCCAACCCTGAGTGCTGAAAAATGCCTAGAAATGTCCCACTCTTTGTGTTAGGTTAAAAAAAATAAAAATACATGGGACACTTGTAGGTACTTTACAGTGTAGCAAAAATGCCTCGAAATGTCCCACAACTTTTGGTAGGGAAAAATACAATACATTGGAGAAAGAATTCCCCAGCACAAGCCAAGTCCGGGAACCCACTCTGAAGGCCCACCCTGAGTGATGAAAAATGCCTAGAAATGTCTCACTCTTTGTGTTATGTAAAAAAATACATGGGACACTTGTAGGCACTTTATATTATAGCAAGAATGCCTAGAAATGTCCCAAACGTTTTGTTAGGGAAAAATACAATAAATTGGAGAAAAAATTCCTGAGCACCAGCCAAGCCCGGGAACCCACTTTAAAGCCCAACCCTGAGTGCTGAAAATTGCCTAGAAATGTCTCACTCTTTGTGTTAGGTTAAAATAAATACAAATACATGGGACACTTGTAGACACTTTACATCATAGCAAAAATGCCTAGAAATGTCCCAAATGTTTTGTTAGGTATAAATACAATACATGGGAGAAACAATTCTCCAGCACCAGCCAAGCCCGGGAACCCACTCTGAAAGCCCAGCCTGAGTGATGAAAAAATGCCTGGAAATGTCTCACTCTTTTTGCTGGTAATAATAAAAATACATGGGACACTTGTAGACACTTTACAGTGTACCAAAAATGCCTCGAAAAGTCCCGCACGTTTTGTTAGGGAAAAATACAATACATTGGAGAAAAAATTCCCCAGCACCAGCCAAGCCCGGGAACCCACTCTGAAGGCCCACCCTGAGTAATGAAAAATACCTAGAAATGTCTCACTCTTTGTTTTAGGTAAAAACAAAACAAAAAATACATGAGACACTTGTAGGCACTTTACATTATAGCAAGAATGCCTAGAAATGTCCCAAATGTTTTGTTAGAGAAAAATAGCCCGGAGACCCACTCTAAAGCCCCAGCTTCAGTGCTAAAATATGCCTAGAAATGTCTCACTCTTTGTGTTATGTAAAAAAATACACGGGACACTTGGAGGCACTTTACAGTGTAGCAAAAATGCCTTGAAATATCCCACACGTTTTACAAGGGAAAAATACAATGCATTGGAGAAAAAATTCTCCAGCACCAAGCCCGGGAACCAACTCTGAAGGCCCACCCTGAGTGATGAAAAAATGCCTAGAAATGTCTCACTCTTTGTGTTAGGTAAAAAAAGGACATGGGACACTTGTAGGCACTTTACATTATAGCAAGAATGCCTAGAAATGTCCCATATGTTTTTTTAGAGAAAAATAGCCCGGGGACCCACTCTAAAGCCCCACCTTGAGTGTTAAAATATGCCTAGAAATGTCTCACTCTTTGTGTTATGTAAAAAAAAAAAAACGGAACACTTATAGGCCCTTTACATTATAGCAAAAAATGCCTAGAAATGTCCCAAATGTTTTGTTAGGGATAAACACAATACATGGTAGAAAAAATTCTCCAGCACCAGCCAAGCCCGGGGACTCACTCTAAAGCCCCACCCTGAGTGCTGAAAAATGCCTAGAAATATATAGCTCTTTGTGTTATGTAAAACAATTACATGGGACACTTGTAGGCACTTTATATTATAGCAAGAATGCCTAGAAATGTCCCAAATGTTTTGTTAGGGATAAATACCATTCATGGTAGAAAAAAATCTCCAGCACCAGCCATGCCCGGGGACCCACTTTAAAGCCCAACCCTGAGTGCTGAAAAATGCCTAGAAATGTCCCAGTCTTTGTGTTAGGTTAAAAAAAATAAAAATACATGGGACACTTGTAGGTACTTTACAGTGTAGCAAAAATGCCTCGAAATGTCCCACACGTTTTGGTAGGGAAAAATACAATACATTGGAGAAAGAATTCCCCAGCACAAGCCAAGTCCGGGAACCCACTCTAAAGCCCCACCCTGAGTGGTGAAAAATGCCTAGAAATATATCACTCTTTGTGTTATGTAAAACAATTACATGGGACACTTGTAGGCACTTTATATTATAGCAAGAATGCCTAGAAATGTCCCAAATGTTTTGTTAGGGATAAATACCATTCATGGTAGAAAAAAATCTCCAGCACCAGCCATGCCCGGGGACCCACTTTAAAGCCCAACCTTGAGTGCTGAAAAATGCCTAGAAATGTCTCACTCTTTGTGTTAGGTTAAAAAAAATAAAAAATACATGGGACACTTGTAGGTACTTTACAGTGTAGCAAAAATGCCTCGAAATGTCCCACACGTTTTGGTAGGGAAAAATACAATACATTGGAGAAAGAATTCCCCAGCACAAGCCAAGTCCAGGAACCCACTCTGAAGGCCCACCCTGAGTGATGAAAAATGCCTAGAAATGTCTCACTCTTTGTGTCAGGTAAAAACAACACAAAAAATACATGGGACACTTGTAGGCACTTTACATTATAGCAAGAATGCCTAAAAATGTCCCACACGTTTTGATAGGTAAAAAAGATATACATGGGAGAAACAATTCTCCAGCACCAGCCAAGACCGGGAACCCACTCTGAAAGCCCACCCTGAGTGATGAAAAAATGCCTAGACATGTCTCACTCTTTGTGTTAGGTAAAAAAAGGACATGGGACACTTGTAGGCACTTTACATCATAGCAAAAATGCCTAGAAATGTCCCAAATGTTTTGTTAGGGAAAAATGAAATACATGGGAGAAAAAATTCTCCAGCACTAGCCAAGCCTGGGGATCTACTCTAAAGCCCCACCCTCAGTGCTGAACAATTCCTAGATATGTCTCACTATTTGTTTTAGGTAAAAACAATTAAAATACATGGGACACTTTTAGGCACTTTACATTATACCAGGAATGCCTAGAAATGTCCCTAATGTTTTGTTAGGGAAGAACACAATACATGGTAGGAAAAATTCTCCAGCATCATCCAAGCCGGGGGATCCACTTTAAAGCCCCACCCTGAGTGCTGTAAAATGCCTAGAAATGTCTCACTCTTTGTGTTATGTAAACAAATACATGGGACACTTTCAGGCACTTTACATTATAGCAAGAATGCCTAGAAATGTCCCACACATTTTGTTAGGTAAAAAAGATATACATGGTAGAAACAATTCTCCAGCACCAGCCAAGACCGGGAACCCACTCTGAAAGCCCAACCTGAGTGATGAAAAATGCCTAGAAATGTCTCACTCTTTGTGTTAGGTAAAAACAAAACAAAAAATACATGGGACACATGGAGGCACTTTACAGTGTAACAAAAATGCCTTGAAATATCCCACACGCTTTACAAGGGAAAAATACAATACATTGGAGAAAAAATTCTCCAGCGCCAAGCCCGGGAACCAACTCTGAAGGCCGACCCTGAGTGATGAAAAAATGCCTAGAAATGTCTCACTCTTTGTGTTAGGTAAAAAAAGGACATGGGACACTTGTAGGCACTTTACATCATAGCAAAAATGCCTAGAATTTTCCCAAATGTTTTGTTAGGGATAAATACAATACATGGTAGAAAAAATTCTCCAGCACCAGCCAAGCCCGGGAACCCACTCTGAAAGCCCAGCCTGAGTGATGAAAAAATGCCTGGAAATGTCTCACTCTTTTTGCTGGTAAAAATAAAAATACATGGGACACTTGTAGACACTTTACAGTGTACCAAAAATGCCTCGAAAAGTCCCGCACGTTTTGTTAGGGAAAAATACAATACATTGGAGAAAAAATTCCCCAGCACCAGCCAAGCCCGGGAACCCACTCTGAAGGCCCACCCTGAGTAATGAAAAATACCTAGAAATGTCTCACTCTTTGTTTTAGGTAAAAACAAAACAAAAATACATGGGACACTTGTAGGCACTTTACAGTGTAGCAAAATTGCCTCGAAATGTCCCACACGTTTTGTTAGGGAAAATTACAATACATTGGAGAAAAAATTCCCCAGCACCAGCCAAGCCCGGGGACCCGCTCTGAAGCCCAACCCTGAGTGCTAAAAAATGCCTAGAAATGTCTCACTCTTTGTGTTATGTAAACAAATACATGGGACACTTGTAGGCACTTTACAGTGTAGCAAAAATGCCTCGAAATGTCCCACACGTTTTGTTAGGGAAAAATACAATACATTGGAGAAAAAATTATTCAGCACCAGCCAAGCCCGGGAACCCACTCTGAAGGTCCACCCTGAGTGATGAAAAATGCCTAGAAATGTCTCACTCTTTGTGTTATGTAAAAACAAAACAAAAAATACATGGGACACTTGTAGGCACTTTACATTATAGCAAGAATGCCTAGAAATGTCCCAAATGTTTTGTTAGGGATAAACACAATACATGGTAGAAAAAATTCTCCAGCACCAGCCAAGCCCGGGGACCCACTCTAAAGCCCCACCCTGAGTGCTGAAAAATGCCTAGAAATATATCACTCTTTGTGTTATGTAAAAAAATACATGGGACACTTGTAGACACTTTATATTATAGCAAGAATGCCTAGAAATGTCCCAAATGTTTTGTTAGGGATAAACACAATACATGGTAGAAAAAATTCTCCAGCACCAGCCAAGCCCGGGGACTCACTCTAAAGCCCCACCCTGAGTGCTGAAAAATGCCTAGAAATATATAGCTCTTTGTGTTATGTAAAACAATTACATGGGACACTTGTAGGCACTTTATATTATAGCAAGAATGCCTAGAAATGTCCCAAATGTTTTGTTAGGGATAAATACCATTCATGGTAGAAAAAAATCTCCAGCACCAGCCATGCCCGGGGACCCACTTTAAAGCCCAACCCTGAGTGCTGAAAAATGCCTAGAAATGTCCCACTCTTTGTGTTGGGGTAAAAAAAATAAAAATACATGGGACACTTGTAGGTACTTTACAGTGTAGCAAAAATGCCTCGAAATGTCCCACAACTTTTGGTAGGGAAAAATACAATACATTGGAGAAAGAATTCCCCAGCACAAGCCAAGTCCGGGAACCCACTCTGAAGGCCCACCCTGAGTGATGAAAAATGCCTAGAAATGTCTCACTCTTTGTGTTATGTAAAAAAATACATGGGACACTTGTAGGCACTTTATATTATAGCAAGAATGCCTAGAAATGTCCCAAACGTTTTGTTAGGGAAAAATACAATAAATTGGAGAAAAAATTCCTGAGCACCAGCCAAGCCCGGGAACCCACTTTAAAGCCCAACCCTGAGTGCTGAAAAATGCCTAGAAATGTCTCACTCTTTGTGTTAGGTTAAAATAAATACAAATACATGGGACACTTGTAGACACTTTACATCATAGCAAAAATGCCTAGAAATGTCCCAAATGTTTTGTTAGGTATAAATACAATACATGGGAGAAACAATTCTCCAGCACCAGCCAAGCCCGGGAACCCACTCTGAAAGCCCAGCCTGAGTGATGAAAAAATGCCTGGAAATGTCTCACTCTTTTTGCTGGTAAAAATAAAAATACATGGGACACTTGTAGACACTTTACAGTGTACCAAAAATGCCTCGAAAAGTCCCGCACGTTTTGTTAGGGAAAAATACAATACATTGGAGAAAAAATTCCCCAGCACCAGCCAAGCCCGGGAACCCACTCTGAAGGCCCACCCTGAGTAATGAAAAATACCTAGAAATGTCTCACTCTTTGTTTTAGGTAAAAACAAAACAAAAAATACGTGAGACACTTGTAGGCACTTTACATTATAGCAAGAATGCCTAGAAATGTCCCAAATGTTTTGTTAGAGAAAAATAGCCCGGAGACCCACTCTAAAGCCCCAGCTTCAGTGCTAAAATATGCCTAGAAATGTCTCACTCTTTGTGTTATGTAAAAAAATACACGGGACACTTGGAGGCACTTTACAGTGTAGCAAAAATGCCTTGAAATATCCAACACGTTTTACAAGGGAAAAATACAATGCATTGGAGAAAAAATTCTCCAGCACCAAGCCCGGGAACCAACTCTGAAGGCCCACCCTGAGTGATGAAAAAATGCCTAGAAATGTCTCACTCTTTGTGTTAGGTAAAAAAAGGACATGGGACACTTGTAGGCACTTTACATTATAGCAAGAATGCCTAGAAATGTCCCATATGTTTTTTTAGAGAAAAATAGCCCGGGGACCCACTCTAAAGCCCCACCTTGAGTGTTAAAATATGCCTAGAAATGTCTCACTCTTTGTGTTATGTAAAAAAAAAAAAACGGAACACTTATAGGCCCTTTACATTATAGCAAAAAATGCCTAGAAATGTCCCAAATGTTTTGTTACGGATGAAAACAATACATGGTAGAAAAAATTCTAAGGCACCAGCAAAGCCCGGGGACCCACTCTAAAGCCCCACCCTGAGTGCTGAAAAATGCCTAGAAATATATAGCTCTTTGTGTTATGTAAAACAATTACATGGGACACTTGTAGGCACTTTATATTATAGCAAGAATGCCTAGAAATGTCCCAAATGTTTTGTTAGGGATAAATACCATTCATGGTAGAAAAAAATCTCCAGCACCAGCCATGCCCGGGGACCCACTTTAAAGCCCAACCCTGAGTGCTGAAAAATGCCTAGAAATGTCCCAGTCTTTGTGTTAGGTTAAAAAAAATAAAAATACATGGGACACTTGTAGGTACTTTACAGTGTAGCAAAAATGCCTCGAAATGTCCCACACGTTTTGGTAGGGAAAAATACAATACATTGGAGAAAGAATTCCCCAGCACAAGCCAAGTCCGGGAACCCACTCTAAAGCCCCACCCTGAGTGGTGAAAAATGCCTAGAAATATATCACTCTTTGTGTTATGTAAAACAATTACATGGGACACTTGTAGGCACTTTATATTATAGCAAGAATGCCTAGAAATGTCCCAAATGTTTTGTTAGGGATAAATACCATTCATGGTAGAAAAAAATCTCCAGCACCAGCCATGCCCGGGGACCCACTTTAAAGCCCAACCTTGAGTGCTGAAAAATGCCTAGAAATGTCTCACTCTTTGTGTTAGGTTAAAAAAAATAAAAAATACATGGGACACTTGTAGGTACTTTACAGTGTAGCAAAAATGCCTCGAAATGTCCCACACGTTTTGGTAGGGAAAAATACAATACATTGGAGAAAGAATTCCCCAGCACAAGCCAAGTCCAGGAACCCACTCTGAAGGCCCACCCTGAGTGATGAAAAATGCCTAGAAATGTCTCACTCTTTGTGTCAGGTAAAAACAACACAAAAAATACATGGGACACTTGTAGGCACTTTACATTATAGCAAGAATGCCTAGAAATGTCCCACACGTTTTGATAGGTAAAAAAGATATACATGGGAGAAACAATTCTCCAGCACCAGCCAAGACCGGGAACCCACTCTGAAAGCCCACCCTGAGTGATGAAAAAATGCCTAGACATGTCTCACTCTTTGTGTTAGGTAAAAAAAGGACATGGGACACTTGTAGGCACTTTACATCATAGCAAAAATGCCTAGAAATGTCCCAAATGTTTTGTTAGGGAAAAATGAAATACATGGGAGAAAAAATTCTCCAGCACTAGCCAAGCCTGGGGATCTACTCTAAAGCCCCACCCTCAGTGCTGAACAATTCCTAGATATGTCTCACTATTTGTTTTAGGTAAAAACAATTAAAATACATGGGACACTTTTAGGCACTTTACATTATACCAGGAATGCCTAGAAATGTCCCTAATGTTTTGTTAGGGAAGAACACAATACATGGTAGGAAAAATTCTCCAGCATCATCCAAGCCGGGGGATCCACTTTAAAGCCCCACCCTGAGTGCTGTAAAATGCCTAGAAATGTCTCACTCTTTGTGTTATGTAAACAAATACATGGGACACTTTCAGGCACTTTACATTATAGCAAGAATGCCTAGAAATGTCCCACACATTTTGTTAGGTAAAAAAGATATACATGGGAGAAACAATTCTCCAGCACCAGCCAAGACCGGGAACCCACTCTGAAAGCCCAACCTGAGTGATGAAAAATGCCTAGAAATGTCTCACTCTTTGTGTTAGGTAAAAACAAAACAAAAAATACATGGGACACATGGAGGCACTTTACAGTGTAGCAAAAATGCCTTGAAATATCCCACACGCTTTACAAGGGAAAAATACAATACATTGGAGAAAAAATTCTCCAGCGCCAAGCCCGGGAACCAACTCTGAAGGCCGACCCTGAGTGATGAAAAAATGCCTAGAAATGTCTCACTCTTTGTGTTATGTAAACAAATACATGGGACACTTTCAGGCACTTTACATTATAGCAAGAATGCCTAGAAATGTCCCACACATTTTGTTAGGTAAAAAAGATATACATGGGAGAAACAATTCTCCAGCACCAGCCAAGACCGGGAACCCACTCTGAAAGCCCAACCTGAGTGATGAAAAATGCCTAGAAATGTCTCACTCTTTGTGTTAGGTAAAAACAAAACAAAAAATACATGGGACACATGGAGGCACTTTACAGTGTAGCAAAAATGCCTTGAAATATCCCACACGCTTTACAAGGGAAAAATACAATACATTGGAGAAAAAATTCTCCAGCGCCAAGCCCGGGAACCAACTCTGAAGGCCGACCCTGAGTGATGAAAAAATGCCTAGAAATGTCTCACTCTTTGTGTTAGGTAAAAAAAGGACATGGGACACTTGTAGGCACTTTACATCATAGCAAAAATGCCTAGAATTTTCCCAAATGTTTTGTTAGGGATAAATACAATACATGGTAGAAAAAATTCTCCAGCACCAGCCAAGCCCGGGGACCCGCTCTAAAGCCCAACCCTGAGTGCTAAAAAATGCCTAGAAATGTCTCACTCTTTGTGTTAGTTTAAAAAAAAATGAAAAATACATGGGACACTTGTAGGCACTTTACAGTTAAGCAAAAATGCCTCGAAATGTCCCACACGTTTTGTTAGGGAAAAATACAATAAATTGGAGAAAAAATTCCTGAGCACCAGCCAAGCCCGGGAACCCACTTTAAAGCCCAACCCTGAGTGCTGAAAAATGCCTAGAAATGTCTCACTCTTTGTGTTAGGTTAAAATAAATAAAAATACATGGGACACTTGTAGGCACTTTACAGTGTAGCAAAATTGCCTCGAAATGTCCCACACGTTTTGTTAGGGAAAATTACAATACATTGGAGAAAAAATTCCCCAGCACCAGCCAAGCCCGGGGACCCGCTCTGAAGCCCAACCCTGAGTGCTAAAAAATGCCTAGAAATGTCTCACTCTTTGTGTTATGTAAACAAATACATGGGACACTTGTAGGCACTTTACAGTGTAGCAAAAATGCCTCGAAATGTCCCACACGTTTTGTTAGGGAAAAATACAATACATTGGAGAAAAAATTATTCAGCACCAACCAAGCCCGGGAACCCACTCTGAAGGTCCACCCTGAGTGATGAAAAATGCCTAGAAATGTCTCACTCTTTGTGTTATGTAAAAACAAAACAAAAAATACATGGGACACTTGTAGGCACTTTACATTATAGCAAGAATGCCTAGAAATGTCCCAAATGTTTTGTTAGGGATAAACACAATACATGGTAGAAAAAATTCTCCAGCACCAGCCAAGCCCGGGGACCCACTCTAAAGCCCCACCCTGAGTGCTGAAAAATGCCTAGAAATATATCACTCTTTGTGTTATGTAAAAAAATACATGGGACACTTGTAGACACTTTATATTATAGCAAGAATGCCTAGAAATGTCCCAAATGTTTTGTTAGGGATAAACACAATACATGGTAGAAAAAATTCTCCAGCACCAGCCAAGCCCGGGGACTCACTCTAAAGCCCCACCCTGAGTGCTGAAAAATGCCTAGAAATATATAGCTCTTTGTGTTATGTAAAACAATTACATGGGACACTTGTAGGCACTTTATATTATAGCAAGAATGCCTAGAAATGTCCCAAATGTTTTGTTAGGGATAAATACCATTCATGGTAGAAAAAAATCTCCAGCACCAGCCATGCCCGGGGACCCACTTTAAAGCCCAACCCTGAGTGCTGAAAAATGCCTAGAAATGTCCCACTCTTTGTGTTAGGTTAAAAAAAATAAAAATACATGGGACACTTGTAGGTACTTTACAGTGTAGCAAAAATGCCTCGAAATGTCCCACAACTTTTGGTAGGGAAAAATACAATACATTGGAGAAAGAATTCCCCAGCACAAGCCAAGTCCGGGAACCCACTCTGAAGGCCCACCCTGAGTGATGAAAAATGCCTAGAAATGTCTCACTTTTTGTGTTACGTAAAAAAATACATGGGACACTTGTAGGCACTTTATATTATAGCAAGAATGCCTAGAAATGTCCCAAATGTTTTGTTAGGGATAAACACAATACATGGTAGAAAAAATTCTCCAGCACCAGCCAAGCCCGGGGACCCACTCTAAAGCCCCACCCTGAGTGGTGAAAAATGCCTAGAAATATATCACTCTTTGTGTTATGCAAAACAATTACATGGGACACTTGTAGGCACTTTATATTATAGCAAGAATGCCTAGAAATGTCCCAAATGTTTTGTTAGGGATAAATACCATTCATGGTAGAAAAAAATCTCCAGCACAAGCCATGCCCGGGGACCCACTTTAAAGCCCAACCC